>NW_025349584.1:0-1183 GCF_016433145.1 Gracilinanus agilis
ATATTATACTATACTATACTATGTTATGTTATGTTATATTACATTATATTATATTACATTACATTATATTATATTATATTATATTATATCATATCATATCCTGTTATGTTATATAAAATGTATATAGAATGACTGAAACTCAATCTGGAAAGAGATGGTCTAATTGGAAAATTATGAAATGCCTCCTACAGAAAATATAATGTCAATTGAGACTTGAATGAAGAGTGGGAAACTAATAGGGAGAATTGAAAAGGCAGAAGATTCCAAATGTAGGGACAGTTAAGGGAAATACACAGAGAAGGAAAATGGAGTGTCTTTGTTCGATCTTGCACCAACTTGTTCTACTTTTCCTTGAAAATGTTATCACAGAACACTGCCAAACTCTATGATTTGAACAGGCTCTCATTGGAATTATTTTAATTTCCTTCAAAGATGATTTAGAAGTCACCTCCTACTAAGATCTATTTTCCTGATTCCTTCAACTGATAACATCTCCCCCAAATAATTATATTTAATACATTTTGTATATATTTTATATGTATGTATGTGTGAATATGATGTATATGTGCATGTGTAAAATATATTCCCACATATATACATGAAAGTATATATGTGTACAGAAAGAGACAGAAATAGAGACAGAGAGGAAAGAAAGAGATAATCCTTCCCTAATCTCCATGATTGCCAATGCAATATGAGGTTTCTGGCAGCAAAAATTGCAATTTTGGCTCCTTATTCCAGATTCCCCCCCAAAATCTTTGGTTCCCAGTAGCTTCCTAATGAATGCTTGTTGATTAATAATAATGTAGCTATCTCGATATCTTTATTTTGTAAAAATGAGACCATTGGCTTGAATAACCTCTAAATTCCATTCCAGCTGTAAATTTATGATACTCTGAAATGTACAAATAAGAGGGAAAGAGTGATATCAATGAGATGCAGCATTATTTAGTAGAGTCAGCACTGTATTTATAATCAAATAGTCTAACATCAAATGTCATAGCTGTGAGATCTTGGGAAATTCACTTTCTCTAGATATACATTTTGTTTCCTAAAAAAGGAAATGTTCGGACTCAAATAATTTCCAACTACAGCAATGGGGGAAATGATTTAGAACTTCAAAGGAACTATTTAATTGAATTAGAATAAACATATTCATATGTATATATATATATATGTATAT
>NW_025349585.1:0-5752 GCF_016433145.1 Gracilinanus agilis
ATAATAGTTCAATCCTCTGGTGACCACCTTTAATATATTGAACCCATAAAACCCCTTTTTCTCCCTTACAATGAGAAATGATAACTTTAGCAATAAAAGAAAAATAAAATGAAGTAATTAAAGTAGGCAATGGGGAAAGTAAATTATCACTCTTTGCAAATGAAATGAGATGTACTTAGAGAATTCTAGACAATCAAAGAAAAAACTAGTTGGAATAATTAATAACTTTAGCAAAGTTACAGGACATAAAATAAACTCACAGGAATCACTAGCATTTCTATATATTACCAACAAAGTTCATCAGCAAGAGATAGAAAGGGAAATTCCATTTAAATTAACTCTAGACAATATCAAGTACCTGGGAAACTATTTGTCAAGACAAAAAAAGGAATTATATGAACACAATTATAAAACACATTTCATACAAATAAAGTCAGGTCTAAACAATTGGAAAAAAATATTTATTTCTCATGGATAGACCAAGCTAATATAACAAAATGGCAATTCTATATAAATTTATTGACTTATTCAATGTCAAACCTATCAAACTACCAAAAACTACTTTATAGAACTAAAAAAACAATAACAAAACTCATCTGAAAAATAAAAAATCAAGAAAATCAAGAGAGTTACTGTAGTATAGAATAGTAATCAACAAAACAATCCTGTACAGAATTAGAAAAAGAATGACAGAATAAACAGGGGTAAATGTCCTTACCAATCTAATATTTGATAAACCCAAAGACTCCAACTTTGGGGATAAGAACTCGCTATTTTGCAAAAACTGCTGGGAAAACTGGAATATTATGGCAGAAACTAGGTATAGACCAATATCTTAAACACAATACTAAGATAAGATCAAAATGGGTATATGATTTAAACATAAAGAGTATTATCATAACTGAATTAGGGGAACATAGAATAGTTTACCTATCAGATTTATGGAGAAGGGAAGAATTCATAACTAAACAAAAGATAAAGAGCATTATAAGATGTAAAATGAATAATTTTGACTATATTAAATTAACAAGTTTTTGTATAAACAAAACCAAAGTAACCAGGTTTAGAAGGAAAACAATACACTGGGAAAAAAAATTTTGGTAGCAAATTTCTCTGATAAAGAACGGTCTGATTTCTCAGATTTATAGAGAACTAAGTCAAATTTATAAAAACATAAATCATCCGCCTACTTACAAATAGTCAAAGGATATGAACAAGCAATTTTCAGATGAAAAAATCAAAACTTTCAATAATCATATAAAAATATTCTAAAGTACCCTTGATTAGAAAAATGCAAATTAAAACAACTCTGAAGTATTACCTCCCATGTATTATTGGCCAATATGGAAATAAAGGAAAGTGATAAATGTTGGAGGGAATGTGGCAAAATTGGGACACTAATACATTGCTGATGGAGTTGTGAATTGATCCAACCATTCTGGAGAGCAATTTGGAACCATGCTGAAACAGCTATAATACTGTGCATACCCTTTGATCCTATAATACTACTACTCGATCTATATCCCAAAGAGATAATCAGAAAGGGGAAAGAACCTACTTATACAAAAATATTTATACTAATTCTTTTTGTGGTGGCAAAGACTACGGAAATTTAGGGAATATCCATTAACTGGGGAACAGCTGAACAAATCGTGATATGTATTGGTGATGGAATACTATTGTGCTATGAGACAATGAGCTAGAAGATTATAGAAAAAGCTGGAAAGATTCATGTGAAGTGATGCAAAGTTAAATAAGAAGAACCAGGAGAACATTTTAAGAGCAATATTATGTAATGATACCCTGTGAAAGACTTAGCTACTCTCAGCAATATGACAATTCAGAACAAAGATGTATTACAAATACACTATCCATCTCCAGAGAAAGAACTGTTAGATTCATATGCAAATCAAAGTATACTTATTTTCACACTACTTTATTGTTTTATTTTGGGGTTTTGATTTTATATGAATATTCTCTTACAACAATGACTGATATAGAACTATATTTTCATGATTACATGTGTATAATCCAGATCAAATTGTTCATTCTCTCTGAGAAGAGGGATAGAAAAGAGAGGGGAAGCAATTTGTATCCTATAATTTATGAAAATGCATGTTGAAAATTGTTGTTGTTTGTAATTGGAAAAATAAAACATCTTTAAAGAAAAATAAATAAATAAATATTTTGAAAAAAAGATTTCTGGGGAGAGTAAACTTGAAGCATGAAATTAATGAAGCAGGCATTCCTGTAATGTAACATTTGACAATAGAATAGCTGGCAATTCTGGCTTTGTAGTCTTTATATAGTTCCCTTCTTTCTGAGCTTTGAGAGTTGGTGCTTTTGCAGGGTCCATAGCCAGAAACTCTTTCCTGGTACAACAAAAATCATGAAGTTCAATCATTACAAATTCATTGAAGCTTCTTCATTTCCCAGCTGTCTTCTCTCTCTATGTGTTGGTTGTCCAGGTTTGTTTGTAGTGTGTCTTTCTTCAGTCCCAGCTGAACATATTATTTATTACTGACCCCTCCAAAGAATGTGGGGTGGGGGTGGGGAGCAAAGTGCAACATTCACTCTAGGTGAACCCTTCTCCCTGCTGCCAGCTAGTCCCAACCTCCTCCTAGTCCTGCTTCATTTTATACAGACACATTAATCTGACTCTTCAATATACTACTGAGCCTCAAGTCTTCCACAGCTTAACTGCCAAAAAATTGCTGAAGTTCTTCCATATATTTAAAGACCTGGGATCATGGTTAGCTTGTTTAGTTAGCCAATACTTATCCTAATTAAAAAGAAGAGATGAAATCTGCTAAAGAGATTAAAAAGTATAGCTAGTCTTATTTGTATATTTTAAGCATAATCTAATCTGTTTATTTAATTACGAATCTAACCCTCTTTTACATTGGCCCAATAGCCATTTCTCAAATTCAGAATTTAACACCTTTGAGATATTACATAGCTTGTCCCCAATTACCTCACTACCCCCATTTCTAGAATATTCTAAGTTTACCTCTAAGCTCAGCTGAGGTATCAACTCTTACATAACATCTTTCCTTATAACCCCTATTCATTTTCTACTGCACACTCCCTCTTGTATTTACTTTAAGACTCTTTGGATATATGTTATATTTATTCATGTAATTATATTCCCCTCTCCCTTATTTAATTATAATATAAACTTTTTGATAGAAAGAACTGTTCTTGTTTGGTTTTGGTCAGTTGCTTTTGGTTAATTTTTGGTTAATTAATTGTTTTTCGTCTTCCTATTACCAACAATTAGACATAGAGAGCAATTAAAACTTTAAGAATTGAATCATATATGTATAACCCAGTGAAATTGCTTGTCAACTCTGGGGGGAGGAAGTGGTGAGGGAGACAACAAGAATCATGTAACACATGAAAAATTAAAAAATAAATACATAAAACAAAAGAAAAAAAAGAATTGAATAATAGATTCACTAGATGACTGAAATGGAAGAGGTTGTAGACTCTTGGAGCCATTGGATGTTAGCAATAGAAAGGGCCTTAGAAATTAATCAATTCAGTTCCTTAATTTTATAGAGGAAGACACTGAAGATTCAGAAAGAGAAACTGATTTGTCCAAGGTCATACAGTAATTTATTGGCAAAGCCAGGTCCAGAACCCATCTCTGGACACTCAGTCTTTGTTAATTTTTAACATAAGCCTCTCCTGTATAGGAAATTGAGCATGAATTCTACAGCCACTGAATATTTTGTCTGAAAAGTTATATTTGGTTCTTTCAGTTGAAAATGTCTAAATTTCCTTTAAAGTTGAAAGAGAGACTATGTAGGCCCCAAATAGTTTATTTAACTCAATGAAAGGCACTTGCACTTGACAGCATGCTGGAATTCTGTATAAAGCTTATTATTGTCAGTAGTAATTATCCCATTGGGACCTGTATATAGAGCTGTCCATGATCTTCCATCAGCTTTCTCCTTGATTATCTCAGCAGAGATATAGAAAGATAAAAACACAGCCAAGAAGAATGATACCATTTCTTGCTGATGAGTGAGTTTCCTTCTGTTCTCCATGTGCACTCTCAGTTTGCTTTTTCTACATTTCACCTTCTCAAGGCATCTTTTGTTTTTCACTCCAGACTTCCTTGAGCCATGAGGAATTTAAATATGGATGTGTGGGTATCCTCTCAGTGTTCTAGATGGAAATAGAGTCAGTAGAATGAGAGACAACATTGAGAGCACATTTTCTTTATTTTTTATTCTTTTCCACTATCGAATCACCTAAAAAACAATGACTACCATTTAGAAATTTGGGGAAAACAAATAAAAATCACTGGACAATATTGTTCAAGACCCTAGAAATCAAGTAATACCATCCGTACCAGAATCCTGACTCTCTTCTAAAATATCCTCAACAAGTGCTCCTTCTGATAATAATGAAGAACTATCTCCCACCTCAGGAAGGCTTTTTCATCTTGGCATAGCTCTACTTGTTAGCTTGAAATGGTTTCATTATTTAGAATGGTCCTCTACCTAAGAAATTAACTGGGTTATATGTTCTGTGGCTACTGAATCCTTTGGCCAAAGGATGTGTCTGTATTCTTAACCGACAACATGACTTTACATCAGACCAACTTAAGGAGCCCTCAAGTATAGTTTTAGAGAGGGCCAGGCAGGGTTACATATAGGGAAATGTGTAGAACTCAGTATATGGTAAGCAATTAGGTAAATTTTGTGTTGATTCAATCAAACAACCATAGATTAAACTCTCTTGGATGAAGTATTGAAATCAAGTATTTTTTATACGATAGACCTTTGTCAGTTCTATGTATGTAGAACTGATGATAAGTCACTGAGCTAGCAAATTAGTTTCAGAGAGTTGTTGTCAGGGTCATTAAGAAATGAAACCCAATTTTCACATAGATGGGCCATTCTCTTATGTAAATGATTCACTTGACATTTGTACACTTCAGTCATAGTAATGTTCAGGAGCACTTGACAGGAATATAAAGAATTACACAGGTATACATTTCTTATATTGCTCTTCTTAACTATTTTTTAAACCTTTACCTTATGTCTTAGAATCAATACTAAGAATCAATTCCAAGGCAGAAGAGTGGTAAAGGCAAGGCAATTAGGGTTAAATGACTTTCTCAGAGTGACACAGTTAGGAAGTGTCTGAGGTCAGATTTGAATCCAGGACCTCCCATTTCTAATCCTGGTTCTCAATCCACTGAGCCACCTGGCTGCCCCTCACTTTCCTTTTCTTATAATCACCTATGAACTACATGTGCATATCAAAGATTTTTACTGAGAAAATGGTTTACTACTTGTCATCGTTATTATTGTTATTCATCTTCCATAAGAAGACCAGACATCATGGAGTGATTCTTGACTTGCACATGAATTGTGAATTGGATTTAAATGGAGAATAGTTAAAGTTGTCAGCTCTATTCTCCCTTTCAGAGTCATCTGGGGCAAGATAAAAATCAGAACAATTAGTGATGGCCTGGGATGTAGTGAATGACTTTGGTGTCTTCATTATCTGACCAGACTCTAAATACTTCATAGTCTCTTCTTCAGTTGTCTTCATGGGTATTGGAATAAATTGTTCTCATATGTCCATTCCACCAGAAGTCTCCACATTTGTGGGGCAAACATCCCCATCTAACTCACCAATGAGTTTGATGCCTGTTGGTTACCCTCAAACTCTCTCTCTCTCTCTCTCTCTCTCTCTCTCTCTCTCTCTCTCTCTCTCTCTCTCTCTCTTTCTC
>NW_025349586.1:0-2500 GCF_016433145.1 Gracilinanus agilis
GGGGGAAAGAGAGAAGGAGAGAGAGAGGGAGAGACAAGGAGAAAGAGGGAGAGAGAAGGAGAGAGAGGGAAGGAGAGAGGGAGCAGAGGGATGGGGGAGAGAGAGGGAGAGAAGGAGAGAGGGAGAGAGAGACAAGGAGAAAGAGAGAGGGAGAGACAAGGAGAAAGAGAGAGAAAGAAAGTGTGTGTGTGTGTGTGTGTGTGTGTGTGTGTGTTTGTGGGGGTGAAGTAATAGAAGGAACAGAATGGGAAGATGGAGTAAAATATATTTTACTGTAGCAAATGAGAAGGAACAAAGTTAAGGTGGTGCCTGCTCGCATACACATGCACAGGTGTGCACACAAGATAGACATAGAGGTAAATTGAAATAGGTATATAACGGGGAGCTAGGCTACATTGGGACAATAGCTATACCTGGGAAAGGCATGGGATAATAGCAGGAATTCCTCATCCTGGAGGTGGTGCCACCCTGCCTCCTGTTGCTCTTCCTGGCTCAGGTGGTTTCTGGTTTCCTAACATTCTGATGATCACACACACACACACACTCTCACGACCTCCTCATTTCACAACATATCTCGCACACACATGCACAGATAGGCACACAGAGTGTCTCTTGTTCCAAGGATCGGACACACCCCATTTCATTTAGTTCCTCCACCTCCTCCATTCCCCAGAGTGTAGTCACAGAGATGACCTACATTTGGGGGACTCTGAGGGATGGTAGGCTTTTTTCTGAATGGCTGGGGGATCCTGCCTCTAGCCCCTGCCTCCTTCTTTGCCCTTTAGCCGTCGAGATCTGCATTTTGATCGAAGGGGAGATACAAACTTGAGGTAAGGCTCCTGGATCCATGCTCTATAATGGTCTCCCTGGTCTTTTCCCAAGTATCTGCCCCTCTTAGAAGATAGGAAGTTTTATGCCAAGGGCATTGGGTGAGGGAATAGCTTGGATTTCCCCCTGGATTTTCACACATCTCCCAACTTTGTTTCAAAAAACACTTTTGATTAGGCCCTTCTTTCTCTGAAACTGGGAAGCGTAGGGGGTGGAGATCAGGGTTATGTAGGGGATTATCCCTAGCTAAGATCATCTTCATATTAGACCACTGTTGAGCTGCTTTCCTGAAGAAGGCAGCCAACCCCCTACTCTTTATCATTGTACCTCTAGGTGCCCTGTGATGCTTGTGGTGGGAGACCAGGCACCCTATGAAGATGCTGTGGTCAGTGGGACGTTCTAGGATTGGGTCTTAGGGTGGTGGACTTGAGGGGGCTACCTAACCTCTGGACTCAGAAGCATGTTAGAGCTTTGTTTGAAGGGGGAAGGAGACAGGGAGAGTAAGGACCAAAATGGCAGAATCATAGAAGAAGAAAGAATGCTGGATTTGGAGTAGGATGATCGAGGCTCAAACACTAGCTCTGCCATTTATTTGGGTGACCCTGAGCAAATGACTAGATCCTTTTGGGTCTGTAAAAGAGGGGGTTGGTTAGCTAACTTGGCCCTTCCTGTTCTTAACCCATGATCTTATGGAACTGGAAGATTTCAGTCCTGGGAGAGAAGAGGTTGCTGACAACCAGTAAAAGGAGGAGGCTCTGGGCCCCTGGAAGGGGGCTTGATGGGCCTTGCTTTGGGTGTTGTAGAGTTAGGGTTCTCAGAAGCTGGGGATCCTCCCTCATTCTGCCTCCTTCTCATCAGGTGGAATGCAACTCAAAGCTGGACCCGACCACGACCTCCTTCCTCAAGGTCAGGCACCACCTTCTCCCACTCTTTCCCATACCTGTGACTCAGCCCTGATGGTTCTTGTCCCTCTGCTTCTCTTGCCTCAGTTTTTTGGGTCTCCTGGGCCTTGCCTGGGGTGGAGGGGTAGGGTGAGGTAAAGGAGAAGGAGTTATTAAAAACAATAGGGGGCTGTTTTGAAGAGTGGGGGGTTAGAAAGAGGTTCTTGCTCTGATCCCACGATTTACTTTGTCTGAATCATTTTGCTCTTGTGAATTTTTCTCCTCAACAGATGGCAGATTCTGGAGGTCAGCCCCAGCTGACCCAGGTGAGTTTCTCTGCTGTCTGTGAGATGGTATGAAAAACGAATCCCAAGAACCCTTGTTAGCTCCTAGAGCCCTTGTTTATCCCTCCCCAGTCCCCAAAGCCTAAACTCCCCAACTGTCCCTGATGACTTCTCTGTATCCCACCTTTACAGCCAGTGAAGCTGACTGAAGCCTTAAAGTATTTCCTTCAAGGCATGGGCTACAGTGAGTATGGAGGGCTCTTCAGGACAGGAGAGGGAGGTCTCCCCCTTGGGTGGAGAGCAGAGTTCGGGGTCCCCTTAAGAAAGGAAGACTGGGAATGGGGAGCATTTATCTGTATGTCTGTTTCCTGCCCCACAATCCTTGCCCTATTTCTGCTGTCACCAGCCCTTCATCCTTCTCCTTTCTGCTGTCCCCCAGTTCTCGCCTTCCTTATCTATGCCCGCTTCTTTCTCCTGCTGGTCCTACCTTTTCATTTAGCCACTTGT
>NW_025349587.1:0-4111 GCF_016433145.1 Gracilinanus agilis
GTTATATGTTATATAACAGTTTAATTATAATGTAACAATTAAGATTATTATATTATTTAATATTTAAATGTATATTTTTCCCAATTACATATATAAACAAGTTTAATTGTTTTATGGTATTTTACAATCCATTGTCCTCTCTCTGTCTCCTAAAACTCCCTCTTCCCAAATATGACAGGCGATATAGTATAGGTTATATGTGTGCTATCATAGAATATATATTTCCATCTTCGTCATACTGCGTGTCACTTATATAAGAAATACTCATAAATGAAATATAGTGAAAATAGTGCATTTCAGTTTGCATTCATAGTCCAGCCAGTTTCTTCTATGGCAATTTATAATCTTTTATTTCATGAGCTCCTTGGAGAGATCTTGAATTCTTGCATTGATGATAATAATTATTTACAGTTGATCATTATACATTATTGCTGTTGCTGTGTACAAAATTCTCTGATTTCTGCTCACTTCATTTTGCATCACTTCAAGTCTTTCCAGGTTTTGTTTTTGCCTTTTTTTGGTGATTGTCTTATTCATCATTTCTTATGGTACTATAGTATTAAAATGATATTCTATAATTTTCAGCCCTTCTCCAATTGATGGGCATGCCTTCATTTTTCAATTCTTTGCTACCATAAAAATTAGCTATTAAAATATTTTTGAATAAGTATATTCTTCCCTTTTATCTTTGAGTTCTTTTAGATATAGACTTATAAGTGGTATTTTTGGATCAAAGGATGTGCTCGGTTTTATGGTCCTTTAAGCACGGTATGAAATTGCTCCCCAGGATGATTATATCAGTTCACAGTTCTACCAAAAGTGTCTCAATTTTCTCACATTAACTCCAACATTCATTATTATCCAGTCTAATATGTGTGAGGTAGTATTTCAGAATTCTTTTAGTTTTGATTCTCTAATTAATAATAATTTTGGGGGGATTTTTTCGTTTGGTTAAAGATAGTTTTAGTTTCTTCATCTGAGAACTTTCTATTCATTGCCTTTGACCATTTATCAATTGTAGAATGATGTATTTTTAATAATTTTTTTCAGTTACATGTAGAAACAATTTTTGATGATTTTTTCTGACATTTTGGGATTCATATTTTCTCCCTCCCTCCCTTTCCTCACCTTCCTGAGATGGATACAGATAATACCCATACTTTCATACAATACATATTTCCATTTTTCTCATTTTGTGTTGGAAGCCATATATTATTTGTATAATAAAAACTCATGAAGTAATTAAAGTGGAAGATGGCATGCTTTGATCTGCACTCAGAGTCCAACAGTTCTTTCTGTGGGTTGGAATGATATTTTTCATCATGAGTCCCTTGTGGTTATTGTTACAGACAGGATAAAACTCTGGTCCTTAATTTCTATAGAGTTTATTAATGCTTACTTGAATAAGAGAAGACTGACAGATAGAAAGTAGTCTATTCTAAACTAGCCACATGGGTGTTCCTCCATATCGCTCTTTCTCAGATACCCTCCTTTTACTTTGTGCTTGATCAAATAGAGAAAGCCCATTTCCTGGAAACCCTCCCTCCCCCTTTTATATCTTCTCCTTTACCCCTGGGTCCTAACCTGATCCTTTCTGGGTTTATGTGCCTAAGTCACTCTCCTGTGACCCACACTGGAGTGCACTAACATGATGTGGCATTAGTAGTACAGAGGCACAGGTAAGACCTCAGTATGTGATCATGGGAGGGGAGTTCCCTTCATACATTATCTTGGACACTTGTTTTGCTAATAATTTTTTAGTTCTTCACAGTTGATTATCATATGATATTTCAGTTATTATATCCTTTGCTCTCCTGGTTATGCTGCCTTCATTTTGCTTCAGTTCATATAAGTCTGCCCAGGTATATCTGAAATTTTCTTTTTTGTTGTTTCTTATGGCATAATAGTATTCCAATACAACCGTATAACACAGCTTGTTTATCCATTACCCAAGAGATGGACATTTCCTCACTTTTCAAATTTTTGCAACTAAAAAAAAGGTGATAAGAATATTTTGGTACAGTTGGTCTTTTCCATTAATTTCTGAGAGCCAGATCATTACTATAGACTCTAGATATTCACAAAATTTTAGAAAATAAAATCCATTGCATTTGAATTCAGATGGCAGGGTTTATCCTGATCCTATTTATTGTGTGAACTATGACAAGTATTTTTTTCAAGTTTTCCTTCAGTTTCCTTATCTAGAAATTGTTAATTAGTCTAAGTGTTCTTCACAGTCCTTTTAATCATTAGATCATTTGATAGCAATACTGAGAAATTATTACTGAATCTGTTTTGGTTTTTGTATTGAGTCTTAAAATCAACAAAGAAACATTTACTAAACATCTATTGTATTCCCCATTACTGTGCTACATGGTAGAGATAAGAATAAAGTTGTTGGATGGTATATTGGCTATATATGAATATAAAGCCAGCAAGCCTTGAAGAAAGTCAGGACAAAAATCTATCCTCAGATACTACCTATGTAAACTTGGACAAGTAACAACTTCTATATGCCACAGTATCCTTAACTATAAAATGAGGATAATAACACTACATCCCAGATTTCTTGGGAGGATCAAAAGAGAAAATATTTGTAGAGTTCTTAGCGCAGTTCCTGGCAGATGATTGGTACTTTGTTAATATTCGTTATGATTATATAATTATTATTTACAAAGAAAAAATGAAAGTTATATTTTTAAACATTTTACATTGAATAAAATAAAAATAGTTATGAGCATATAGGAAAAATTTGATGACTAAAATTTGACATACTGCATATTTATAATAGTTTATAGCTCAACATCACATGATTTAAGAGTTTTATTAAGCTTTCAGAGTAGATAATCATTTCAATTCAATTTGGCAGTCATTTATTAAAAATTCAACATATGCAGAACATTATGATAAATGTTGGAGAAGATGAAATACTTAGGTTGGGGTAACTAGGTGACTCTGGATTGAGAACCAGGCCTACAGCTGGGAGGTCCTGTGTTCAAATTTGTCCTTGGATAATTTCAAGCTTTGTGACCCTGGCCAAGTCACTTAAACCCAATTGCTTAGCCTTTACTGCTCTTCTGCCTCAGAATCACTACAAAGAATTGATTCTAAGACTGAAGGTAAATATTTAAAAAAATACTTGGACAAGTCAACAAATCAATGCCTACTGTATGCCAGGCACTGTGCTAAGTGCTGGAATGGTTCTTTTTTGCATGGAACTCACAATATTTTAGAGGGATAAACACATATGCAAATAAAGATATAAAGTGGCATGTTAAATTATATAATAAGAATTTCAATTATTCAATTTAATGTTTCCTTATTTTTTAGTCCAGGATGGAATTGTATTAAAGAGGACATTCCTCTTATACCTCTCAAGTGCCAGTTCAGCTGTTTATCTTTCAGAATCAATGCCCTAAAGTACATTGCTGATTGATAGACAAAGAGAGTTTTTTTTTCTTTCATTTATTTATTTTTTTCTCAGTTTTTTTTAAAATATTTATTAATAATCATTTTTAACATGGTTACCTGATTCATGCTCCTACTTTCCCCTTCACCCCCTGCACTCCCCCCACCCATGGCCGACGCACATTTCCACTGATTTTGTCATGTGTCCTTGATCAAGACCAATTTCCAAAATGTTGGGAGTTGCATTGGTGTGGTAATTTCGAGTCCACATCCGCAATCATGTCCACCCTGACCCATAAGTTCAAGCAGTTGCTTTTCTTATGTGTTTCCTCTCCTGCAGTCCTTCCTCTGAATGTGGGTAGTTTTCTTTACCATAAATCCCTCAGAATTGTCCTGGGTCATTGTATTGCTGCTGGTACAGAAGTCCATTACATTCTCTTTTACCACAGTATATCAGTCTCTGTGTACAATGTTCTTCTGGCTCTGCTCCTTTCGCTCTGCATTAGTTCCCGGAGGTCTCTCCAGTTCGCCTGGAACTTCTCCAGTTTATTATTCCTTTTAGCACAATAGTATTCCATCACCCGCATATACCACAGTTTGTTCAGCCATTCCCCAATTGAAGGACATACCCTCCTTTTCCATTATGTTGCCACCACGAAAAGCGCAGCTATAAATATTTTCATACAAGTCTGTTTATCTATGA
>NW_025349588.1:0-7883 GCF_016433145.1 Gracilinanus agilis
AACTATTTCTGCTAGAAGAAATATCTAAGGAAAATCCTTTTTCAAAATTTCAAAGACCATGGTTGATTCTATATTCTTGAATTCTATAACAGTGTAATGTAATTTCTGGTGTATTTTATCAAGCTCTAAAGGCTTTGAGAGCATTCATTGTCCAAATCTCTGCCTGCCTTGTCAGTTTGAGGGAAACATCACCAGAAAGTTAGCTTACAAGAAATGAGCTTTTTGGAAAGAAAAAACCCTTTATAACAAACATATATAATGCAAGAAGACATTTCACATTAGCTACGTCCAAAAAATGTATTTCTCATCTTAGATTTTAAGACCATCACCTCTACACAGGAAGTAAGTGGCATAATGAAATCTTCAGTCCAGTGGACTAATTTGTCATTGAATCAACTTTCTAAAGTTTTTCACTACATTGTCTTTATAGAAATTATTTTTCTAGTTTTGTTTTCTTCATTCTGTATTAGTTCATAGAGTTCTTCCTAGTTTTCCCTAAAACTTCGTTATTTCCTATGGCACAATAGAATACCATTGGATTTATATTACAATTACTTTAACCTTAGTTTTTGACTACTGAAAAAAGAGCTGCTTTAAATATATTTACATGTAAGATTACTTTTCTATCTTTGATCTTTTTTGGAGAATAGGCCTAACAATGGAATAGTTGTATCAAAGGATATGTATGCATAGTTGAATAATTTGGGGAGAGAAGTTACAAATTTCTGTCCAGACTAGGCGAGTTAATTCACAACTCCACCAATCACACACAAGTATGCCCATTTTCCCATAGCTCCTCTAACATTTGTAATTTTCCTCTTTTGTCATCTTGTCAGTGTGATGGGTATGAGTATTGCACTAAATCACAAAATTTAAAGTTTGAAAGTATTAGAATTTCTGATCTTTAAATATTTGAGTGGTGATTGTATGAAAAATAAAACTAGGAACATCAAGAGGAAATAGAAAATAAAAGGATTTTGATCCTATACAAAGAAAGGACTTAGAAGGTAGCCTTCATTTACACAACACTCCCAGGTTTACAAAGAACTTTAGTCACCATATTTTGGTGAGGTAGCTAACCCATTTGAGAGATAAATGGATTAAGGTTGGGATTTTCCTAGAGTAATGCAACTTTTGGATATAGTTTGAGTATACTTTTCAAAGTTGTTTTTTAAATTAATTACTGTTTTAAATTTTGAATATTTTCCCATAGTTACATGTTTCATGTTCTTTCCCTCTCCCCCAAGTCCCCCTAACCCCCCAGCCAATGCACGATTCCACTGGGTTTTTTACATGTATCATTGATTAAGACCTAATTCCATATTTTTGATAGTTGGACTAGAGTTATCGTTTAGCATCTACATCCCCAATAATATCTCTATCAGCCCCTGTGTTCAAGCAGTTGTTTTTCTTCTGTGTTTCTCCTCCCACAGTTCTTCCTCTGAATGGGGCTAGTTTTCTTTCTCCTAAGTCCCTCAGCATTGAAGGGACTCATGACTCCAAGACCAACTTGTGCTAGTGAATATTTTTATGGAAGGGGATGGGTGGGTGTTTTCATAGGACCCACTTAAATTTAATTTGCATTATTATTATTTTCTCCATCATTTCACAAGGACTAGACCAGGGATTCCCAAAGTGGGCACCACTGCCCCCTAGTGGCTGCTGCAGTGATCCAGGGAGGCAGTGATGGCCACAAGTACATTTATCTTTCCTATTAATTGCTATTAAAATTTAAAAAAAAATTAATTTCCAGGGGGCTCAGTAATATTTTTTCTGGAAAGGGGGCGGTAGACCAAAAAAGTTTGGGAACCACTGGACTAGACAATCAGTGAACCACTAAATAAAGCCATAGTAAGGTAGAAATGCTCACACTGAAAACTGACATCATTTTCTGAGAGTTGGTTCAAGCTGGCTCCAGTACAACCTTGTGCCAAGCCTAGGGCCCCTTTGCACTGTGCATCGGAATGAACTTTTCATCCCTAGAGCTTGGATAATGACTTGTCATGAATGTTGTAGAGGGGATTCCTTTTAATTTAGTGGTTGGAATGGTTGCTAAAGGCCTCTGCCATTAATGAGATGATGTGATTCAGTCAACAGAAGTTATCTGTGGATTCTTCCACAGATTCATTTCCCAATGGATCTGCCATATTCTTAGTCTTGATACCACTTACAGGTAGCACAGAGGAGTCCAAATAATAAGTTGAGAGTGCTTTGAGATCCCACTGTGGTTGTCTAGTATCACATAGACATAAGATCCTGTGTCATGTTTCCTGTAGTACTTAAGGGTAGAACCAAGATTTTCACAATGAAGCTAAAAGGACCCCTGGATACCTGCAGATTCGGTTTAGGAGGGCTCAGGATGATGCTGTTAAGTTAATCTTTAAAAAAATGTGTTCCACTTTATTTCCTTGCTTATATGTTGGCATCATGAAGAAGGATGAGGAAGAAAAGGAGATAGAGAGGGAGATGGAGAACATGAGGACAAGAAATAGCAGGGGGCCAGCTAGGGGGTGCAGTGGAGTCAGTGCTGGGCTTGAAGTTAGGAAGACTCATTCTCATGAGTTCAGATGCTGGCCCCTAGCGGTGTCTGTGACCCTGGGCAAGTCATTTAACCTCGTTTGTCTAGCCCTTACTGCTCCTCTGCCTTGGAACTGCTACTTACTATGGATTTTAAGACAGAAGATAAGAGTTAGAACAAACAAACCCCAAATGGAGTGACAAAGAGCAGGTCGCAACTGAACTGACTGAACAAGGACAAATAAAGACAGCAAAATGTTTCACTGGGTTAGATCAGCCCAGGGCTGTGCTGGCAAATGTTTAACAGTTGGCTCTGTTTAACAACCAGCTCTTTGAAAGTGATACATTTTAAAGTTTAATCTTCATTATTCCCATTTTTTTCCATCACTTTCTTAAGCTTAGACAATCAACAAATCAAACCTTGATTTGTAAAGTTTGCCAATGGCTGAAGTGTAAATGTTCACACTGAAAATTTAACAATGAAAGCTGGTAAGAATTGTCTCCTACACACCCCTGGACCACATTGAATACCCAAAGATGGTTCCAGAGGAAGGGGAGTCTTAAACCAGGCTTCTGTTAAAAGTGTTTTTCCTCAAAAACATTAGCTTAGTTGTTTTTTTTTTAAATTCAGAATTCTTGTTTTCTGAGAAATGTTCGTATTTTTTTCTCTTGATCCATTTTTACCAACTAGTTAAAACTAAGCACATTTTCCAGTTGAGAAATAAAGATTGCTGCAAGCAGCCTTCCCCAGATGTTTTGATTCTGACTTACACCAGTGTCACAGAGTCTCAGCGACTGCACCCAGTATTAGGAGGTGTATAGTTGTATTTAGTTTTTACAGACTTGCACAATGTAGTGAGACACATGGAATAGCTCAAACAAAAAAGATGATAGGAAGATTTTTTTTTTAAAGCAACAGATCCTTCTGTCTGTTTATGGGAGTAAGTTGTAAATTTTGGGTTGACTGTCAAATGGGATTTGACTATTAAGTTGCATACTTCATTGATTTTTTGACCAAAAAAAGACCCAGCTGCTGAACAATGTGCAGGAACCCATCTTTTCTTCGAGGCATGCCATTCCAAACTTAACTAGTTTTCCTTCGAGTGTCTGCAGAATCTGCAGCAGGAGCATTGGAAACCATCAAAATTAGATTTGAGTATCTCCTCAGTATAATAGACTTTGCTATAAAAGCAACTCCAATTTTGATTTGTAAAAAGGATACTCTGGTAAAGTCCTGGTGATAAGGACAATTAATCAGCTCTAGGGCAGCTGTTTCCTGACATTTCTGCAAATTGTTGTGGAAAAATTAATGAAAGCTAGATCAGTAATGGTTTCAAGCTTGGCTTGTGGAAAGTATGACAGTGTTTCCATCAGCAATTAAGTTAGGCTGCTTTTTTTTTTTTTTCTATAGGGGAAGTGGTATGATGTGTGTTCTCCACAGGAAATAGAAAACACCAGCTGAACCACGTAGTAGAACAGGTATGGAGTAATGCCCTCGTAGTATTCCTGTGTGGCCCCTAAATAACTGGTACTGTAGTATAGCCTTTGCTGTTTTAAAAAAAAATCTATATCTACATCTATATCTATAGAGATATATATTTCATATTCATACGCAGGAATCATTCATTTAGGAAGATGAATGTTTACTTAAATTTTCTTCTTTGGCTTTAGATACTTTAAAATGATGTTAAGCTAAACTTTGGGAACCGGAAAATGGAATTTATGACAAACAGAAAGTGAAACTGATTTACCTAATTTTACTGTTCCAACTGAAGGTAGTAATGAACAGGCCCAGTTCACATCCTGTGTAACCCTATGGGATTTTCCCCAGTATTAGTTAAAAATTTTCCCATAGGGTCACACAGGATGTGAATTAAAGTAAACACATAGCAAACTCCACGAAAAGGAAATTAGCTTTCTAAATGATCCTTTCATTGTTAACATCCCGAGCCTGTTATCAGTAACATGGGAAAGGATCTCTTTAATGTCTCATTACCAAGTTGTTGCATTATTAGTATAATGAAAATTTCATGAATGAAGTCATAGAGCTATGAATTTATTTTCCTATTTGGAAGGCAGATAGAAAACATAACAAAGCTCCCTTTAGGCATTTTTAAAAAGTAAACAAGGTAAGGTACTAAGAACTTACACTGAGGGGAAACATTTTAGTGGGGAAATGGAAAATTTTATCTCTATAGATAGAACATGAAAATCTGACTCCATTGTTAATATGAGCCAGGTGTGCAAAAGTACCCCAAGAAGCATTTCCTTTGACCCCTCAGAGTACTCCTGGAACCTCTGGCTCTTGAAGTAGACACACTTGTAATTCCCAGATGATGCCTTTATAAGAAAAGATTTCTAAAATGAGTGTGTGCCTGTGTGTTACAATAAATGTATATAATAATCAGAAAACTCTGAAAAACTGTGAGTTTAGGGAATGTTCAGCTTTGAATAGGGAAAGAGAAGTTCCTCATCAGAAGGTCCCTACACTAATAAAATCACAGGCCAGGAGAAAAAAACAACAAAAAAAAAAACACCTGTGAATGCTGAAAAGTTAAATGTTTTCGATTTTTAAAAGCTATCACCCACATTTGTCTAGAGGAGAGATTCTTAACCTTTTATTTTGTGTCCTGTTCCTCTTTGGCAGTCTCCTGAAGCATACAGGCTCCTCAGAATAATGGTTTTACATATATAAACTAAAATTCTTAGGAATACAAAGGGAACCAATTATATTGAAATTTAATTCTCATTACAAGTTTGTAGACCCTAAACTAGATTAAGTACCCCTAGTTTAGAGTTACACTGTGAATCTTGCTTAGAAAGTATTTTAGGAAGTCAGAAAATTCAGAATAGAGGTTAGATGATCAATGTAAATCTAAGAGGAATTTGGTGAGAGTGAAACCCTGAAAATAACTTTCCTAGGCATGATTTACAATCATTATATTATCCTGAACCAGTTTGATATTACTATGTAAGTCAACCAAACTTTTTAATCAGGTTAGTTTTGAAGTGATTAATAAATAATATTGTTGTTGTTTAATTGATTAGTGGTGTCTGATTCTTCATGACCCCATTTGGGATTTTCTTGGCAAAAATACTAGATGATTTGTCATTTCCTTTTCTAGTTCAGTTTACAGATCACATCGCTAGGAAGTATCTGAGGTCACATTTGAACTCAGGTCTCCCTGACTTCAGACCTGGCTTTCTATCCATTGCCCAATAAATATATGAGATGATTACTAAAAGTTATTAACCAAAATTTTAAGTTCCTGAAGAAGAATTGATTTGTAAACTCTTTCATCTCTTTATTTTTTAGGCACAGCTAATAAAAATAACTTGAAGAAAGTTTATCCTATCATTATATATTTATAAAATGCTCTTATGAATATAGTAATGCATTGAGTACCTTATGAAGTAAGTTGAAGAGAAATGTTCCCTCCTCTCAAGGAGCTATTCATCTTATACACACATCTTCAAGGCAAATAAATATATCATAGGTCATCGCATACTCTTGCAGCTGTACAAACATACTACAAACAAGCCAAATAAAGAATTTATATCAAACAGCATTTTCCCAGTACTTCAAAAAAAAAAAAAAAAGCATTGCCTAGCAAACAGCTAGGTTCTTTCATAAGGTACACTAGTCCTTTGGGCTACTAGGTTATTAACTGAGCATTTTGAGCAAATGTACTTTAAGCCTGGGGCACTTGGAGGTGAGAGTTCTCTTACTGGTCCATAGAAGTCTGGAGCAGATTTGCCTATAGGAGGGGAGCTGGGAGTAGTTTTGCTTTTTCCTTTAAATGAGGAAAGTGAAATAATCTAGTGGCAACCTCTGAATATTTTATGCCTAATCTGTAGGTTAATAGGAAGTGATTGATTGTAGGATACGGTGAGAAAGGAAACATGTCCCAAGCATGAGTGGATTCAACCTTAGCAGAAGTATGTGAGTGGGATACAAATGAAGAGGAATGAGCCATGGTGAGATGGAAAATTATGCAACACTGGGGAAATAAATATATCATAGGCTTTAATATGAGGGATGCACTTGGGATAGACAAAGAAGGAAAAAAGACAGTATCAGATGCTTGTAGTGAAGGATGATAAAAAATTGAATACAACCAAGTTTTATGTAATTTTTCAGTGAGCAATTACTATTTAGCATGTTCGTGGCACATAATTTTTAGATATTGACAATTAAAAAATCCTAAGGCCCTCTTTCCAGTTCTAACTCCAATAATCCTATGATTTATGATCCTAATCCCTGAGGATTTTATAATCCAGTTGTAATCTCTTACTATGACAAAATAAGATGTAATATAGTAATCCCTTACTATGACAGAAAATAAGAGAATGACTTACTTTTTAAAAATTAAGATTATTGTTTTAATTGTGATTTATGTATAGCATGAGACTCAATATCACTAACACATTCAAGTCATTATTATCATGTAATGTTTTTTTTTTTAAACCCTTAACTTCTGTGTATCGGCTCCAAGGCAGAAGAGTGGTAAGGGTGGGCAATGGGAGTCAAGTGACTTGCCCAGGGTCACACAGCTGGGAAGTGTCTGAGGCCAGATTTGAACCTAGGACCTCCCGTGTCTAGGCCTGACTCTCAGTCCACTGAGCTACCCAGCTACCCCCATATCATGTAATGTTTTATAAAATACAAAGTACAAATGTCTGAGGTAGCAGGTTAAATGCTTCCATATGAGGGGAACACAGTTTAAAGAGACTAAGTGATTTGTCCATTTGCAGAGCTAGTCAATCAATGTCAGTACTAGAATTCAGGACCTGATTTTATGACTGGAGTCCTTTGCTTCTTCTAATATGTGATACTGTTGATTAAAATCACTTAGAAGCACACATTAAGAACTAGAAAGCAAGTAAATCTGGTGCGACTAGCTATGAAATAAAGAAATGACGAGAGAAGATCAGAAGGGATTTGCTGGCCTACGTGATTTAGGTAGAAGAGCTCATTTTTCTATGAAGAGCTGATCCCACCTATTAGAATTTAATTCAGGGAACCATTTAGAACAAGAGATGAAATAAGAATGCTAAAAGAGTGATCCAAGGCTGAAACTATAAAGAAAGTCATTTTGATATTCAGGGAAGAATAATTTTCCACTGGGAGTTTGGTGGTGGTACAGGTGGAAAGATAAGCTGGGAGTTAAGAAGACCTGAATACAAATCCAGTCTCAAATACTTACTAGCTATGTGATTTAGGGCAAGTGACTTTACTTCTGTCTTAGTTTTTCAATTGTAAAATAGGGATAATAATAGCACCAACTTCTTAGGGTTGTTGTAAGTATAAAATGAGAATATTTTTAAAGTGCTTAGCACAGTGTCTGTCACACAGCATGTGTTTA
>NW_025349589.1:0-4284 GCF_016433145.1 Gracilinanus agilis
TCCCTTCCCTTCCCTTCCCTTCCTTTCCCTTCGAGGTAGGACAATGAATGGGGTGTTCTATGGAAAGAGAATAGATCAGTTTGGTTAGAGTGTATGAGAGTCTGGAAAGATAGGCTGGTGCCACCAAAAGAGTGAATCCTAATTTGGGGTCAGTAGGGAGCCTCTGAAGGTTTTTGAGCTGAAGAGTGACATAGCTGAATGTATGTATGCATCAAGATGAATCTGATAGCTATAGACAGGACAGATGGTCTGAGAGACAAGATGCAGTCAAAAGGACCTGTTTGAAGGCTATTTTAATAGTCCAGGCAGATGGTAATGAGGGCTTGTACTACATGGGAATAGAAAGAAGCGGATGGATGTGAGCAGTGTTACTTGGGTGGGAAAAAGAGGAATTAACAACAGACTGAATATGAGAGGTGAGGGAGGAGGTTTAGGGGGAAAGATAATGAGCTCAAACTTGGAAATTATGGGTTTGGCATGCTGGGTGGACATGCAGGTGGAGATGGCCTAGGGGGTTGAGGAGACCCATGGATCTCAGAAGAGAGGCCAGGGCTGGAATTACTGATCTCAACTTTCTCTGCTTAGAGATAGCAGTGGGAGTAATTGAGCTCCTGTGGGGAGATAAAGTGGGACAGCTAAGGTGGCAGAGTGGATAGAGAGAGCTCTGGTCTTGAAAATGGGAAGACTCATCTTTGTGAGTTCAAATCCAGCCTCAGATACTTTTTAGTTGCATGACCCTGGGCAAGTCATGCCACCCTGTTTACTTCAGTTTTCCCATCTATAAAATGAGCTAGAGAAAGCAATGGCAAATCACTCTAATATCTCTGCCAAGAAAATCCCAAAATGGAATGATGAAGAGTTGGGACACATTGGTAACAACTGAACAAGAAGGGAGATAATGTATAGGAAGAGAAGAGAATCCAGGCTGAATACCTGAAAACAACTACATTAAATCCTTGTAAGTCTTTTTTTTTAAGCCATTATTTATTTATTTATACCAATTACATGTAATAATAAATTTCCACATTTTTCTAAGGTATGTGATGGAACATATCTCCCTCTTTTCCTCCTTCTCTTCCCCCTCCTGATGCTGGCAGGCAATTTGATTTGGGTTAGTCATGTATTATCACACAAAGCACATTTCCATATTTTTCATTTTTGTAAGTGAATAATCTTATAAAACCCAAACCCCCCAACATAAACCCAAATAAACAATTATAATATTGTATATTTTCATCTGCATTCTGACTCCAAAGGCTCTTTCTCTGGAGATGGAGATCATTCTTTGTCATAAGTCCCTCAGAACTGTCCTGGATCATTGTATTGCTGAGAGTAGCTCAGTCTGATCACATCTAATTATTCCACAATATTGCTATTACTGTGTAAGATGTTCTTTTTTGTTTTCTTTAGAAAATTTAAATTAATTTATTAAGAATATTTTTCCGTGGTTACATGATTCATATTCTTTCCCTTCCTTCCTCTCTCCCCCTCTTGTAGCCGACATGCAATTCCACTGGATTTTACATGTATCATTGATCAAGACCTATTTCCATATTATTGATATTTGCTGTGTATAATGTTCTGATTCTGTTTATTTCACTCTGCATCAGTTCAAGTAGATCTTTCCAGCTTTTTCTGACATCACCTTGCTTATCATTCCTTATAGCACAATAGTATTCCATCACCAACACATACCACAATTTGTTCAGCCATTCCCCAATGGATGGGCATCCCCTCAATTTCTTATTCTTTGCCACCACAAAAAGAGCTGTTCTCAATATTTTTGTACAAGCAGGTCCTTTTTCCTCTGGAAAGTCTTGGAAGATGAAAAGCTAGAGAAGGAGAGAGAAGGAGCTTTTAGAGAAAAGTAAGAAGGACCCACAGTATATGGTGGAGAAAGAGAGAAATTGGAGGAGAAAGTGGTGAGCACCACTCTGATGAAGCTGCACAGGGACTATGGTAGAGGAGCCTGAGGAGTTTGGGGGACCTGCTTTGGCTCAGGATCCTTTCTAGGTGAGGCCACAGTCATATGGATGTGTGTGTGTGTGTGTGTGTGTGTTTGTGTGTGTGTGTGTGGCTTGCCACAACCTAACCCTCCAGCCTCAGCTATTCCTCCTCTTCATACAGTCCATACTCTGCCTATCAGTCTATTGTAAAAGTTGGAATGTTTGGAATTTTTTCCCTCCATCACCATCTCTTGGTATGACTCAAGCTCCTTTTAAGGCTCAGTTTTCACTTCCTTCTAGAAGTCTTTTAACAATGACCAATATGGAAGTGTGTTTTGCATGACAATAAAAATTTAAAAAAAAGAAAGAAAAAAGGATAATCTGGAGACAACCATGTCAAATTCATTATATAATTTTAAAATAAAGTTGCATGTAATAGAAATTTATAATTTCATTCACAATCCTCTATTTTTTATATGTGGAGATAAATCATATTTGTTGATTGTTAAGTTCAAAATAATTTTTATAAATAATTTTTTGAAAATTAAAAATAAGAAGTCTTTTATGATACACTCTCAGGGTCAGGCCTTCCATCACTATATATTTAGTTTGAATATATCTTGTATTTCCTTCTCTGTTGTATCTCCTTCCCATAATTGTAGCTAAGTGGCACAGTAGACAGAGCTCTGGAGTCAGGAAGACTGTTCAAATCCAGTTAGGCACTTACTAGCTGTGTGACCCTGGGTAAATCACTTAATCCTATTTGCCTCAGTTTCCTCACCTATCAAATGAGCTGGAGAAGGAAATGGCAAACTGGTCCAGAAACTTTGTCAAGAAAACCCCAAAAGGGGTCATGATGAGTCAGACACAACTGAACAACAATCCACAGTAGACTGTAAGCTCTTTGAGGGCAGGGTCTATCTCACTTTTTGTGTTCTGGCCCCTCAGCAGAATGTTTGATGCAGTGCCTTCAAAATCACTTACTGGTCATCTTTTATGGAGCATTGAGGTGGCATATTGGAGCTGGACCTGGAGTCAGAAAGATCTGAGTTCAAATCCAGCCTCTGCTGTGTGCCCCACGGCAAGTCACTCCACCCCATGTGCCTCAGTTTCCTCATCTGTCAAATGAGTTGGAGGAGGAAATGGTAAACCACTAGCTATGTGACCCTGGGCAAGTCACTTTATCCTGTTTGCCTCAGTTTCCTCATCTCTCAAATGAGCTGGAGAAGGAAATGGAAAACCACTAGTTGTGTGCCCCTAGGCAAGTCACTCTCACCCTCTTTGCCTTAGTTTCCTCATTTATTAATTTAGCTGGAGGAGAAAATGGTAAACTACTCCATTATCTTGGCCAAGAGAATCCCAAATGGGGTCATTAAGAGTCAGACATGACTATATTTGCTTTTACGTGACCATATTTTCTCCCCCAGCTAGACTGTGAGCTCCTTGAGGGTAGAGACTGCTTTCACTTTTGTCTTTTCATTCCCCACGCCTAGGACAGTGCCTAGCACATGGCTTGTCCTTACTAAGTGCTTGTTGATTGATGGAATACATAGTAAGTGCTTAGTAAGCACTTGTGGGTCAATTGATTGTGTGAGACCCAAGAATGGAGCTGCAGTGTCTTACTGGATGTGTGTGATGACACAGGCTGGCATAAAGGGAGGAGCGCTTGATTCAGAGTCAGAAAATCTGGATCCTTCTCTTGTCTCTGCCATTTGCTAGCTAACCCTGTATTTAGGAGCAAGTCACTTTTTTAAAACCCTGATTTTCTGTCTTAGAAAGAACTCTAAGACAGAGGGGCAAGGATGAGGCAAATGAGGGTTAAGTGGCTTTCCTCAGTGTCACATAGCTAGGAAGTATCTGAGACCAGATTTGAACCCAGGACCTCCTGACTCCATGACTGGCATTCTACCTACTGTGCCACTTAGCTGCCCCCCAACCCTGGAGCAAGTCATTTTTAACCTTTCTCATCCTCAGTTTCCTCATCTGAAAAATGTGTATAAAATACTTGCTTTCTCCCCCCAGGGTTCATTAGATCCTAGATTTATAGCTGTTAGCATCTTCAGAAATCATCTAGTCTAAACTGCTCATTTTAAATTTTATTTTATCGATTAAGAAAATTTTCCCATAGTTCCATGATTCATATTCTTTCCCTCCCCTCCTCCCACCCCCCTCCCATAGCCAACATGCAATTCCACTGGATTTTACATGTGTCACTGATCAAGACCTATTTCCATATTTAAATCCCTCATTTTAAAGATAAGAAAACTGAGGCCTAGAGAGTTTTTTAATAAGAGATTATTCTTTATTATCATTATATAATTATATACTATGTTATATA
>NW_025349590.1:0-4311 GCF_016433145.1 Gracilinanus agilis
TCAGTGACTTACTCAGGGTGATACATATAGGAGATGTCTGAAGCCGGATTTAAATTCAGGAAGATGAGCCTTCCTGACTCCCTGGCCAGGCACTCTAACCCCTGCTCCACCTAGTTACTTAGGTGCCCTTGGGCACATCATTTTCCTTCTCATTTTAGGTTCCTTCAATGCATTAGTTGCTCTCCAAAAATCTCTTTCAACTCTAAATTCTAAAATAGCCCATTCTCTCTCCCCCTCAGCTCTTCAATCAAAATCAAAATCATTTTGAGAGGACCGGATGAACCCATTCACACTAAAGTGTAAATGACTGAAAAAGACTTGATGTGTGCCCTTCTTCCTCTCCCCCCTCCCACTCCTTCTTCATTTGCATTTCAAGGGAGAACAAAGCCTTTGTGTCTAATGGTTCTCTAGGTTGGTGCCATATTCCTCAGAATAACCAGAAGCTCCAAGATGTAGGAACAATGTCTTATCTCAAATTTGGGTCTCCCGGGACTGCTGGGCACTGCAAACCTTTAATAAGTGTTACATGAAAAAGGAATGAATGATAGGCCTGTGCTGTGTTTGAAATCAGAAAACCTGGGTTCAAATCGCATCCCTGTTGTATTTTTTGTTATTGTTCAATCATTTTCATTCGTGTCTGACTCTATGTGATCCCATTTGGGGTTTTCTTGGCAAAGATACCAGGGTGGTTTGCCATTTCCTTCTCCAGCTCATTTGACAGATGAGGAAACTGAGGCAAACAAGGCAAAGTGACTTACCCAGGGTCATACAACTAGTAAGTATCTGAAGCTGGATTTGAACTGGGTCTTCTTCACCCCAGCAGTGGCACTCTATCCACCATGCCACCTAAGCACACAATAGGACACAAACAAGGTACTTTATCTGTCAGATTTCCCATCTGCAAAATGGGGATAATACCTAACGCAGTGGCTTATTGTTGAGGAAGCAAAAGGGATAAACTCTGCCCACTTAAAAACCTCTCTAAATGTCTATGTCTATTTTTGCCGACATTCTCCCTAGCTGACCACAGTAATCCTAGCTAGCTGGCCTGTATAACACTGCTTTGGGTTCTGTAAAGCATTTCACACTAGCCCAACACACCAGAACAAGAGAAAAGTCTAAAAGAAACAAGCCACAAGATGACCCAGAGATCCAGGGTCCAAGGGCCCCTGCCAGAGAGAGCCTTCAACAGAGAACAGAGCTGGGAGAGTCGCCCGCAGTCCTCTGGTCCCCAGCCATCATTGTACAGAGAAAGAAACAGAGATTTGGGTGAATATTTCTAAAACACTTGGAGAGTTATGTGTTTTTCTCACAACAGCCCTGCAAATAGTAGGGATTACATGTATTATAATCCCCATTCAGAGATGGAAAAACTGAGGTGCAGAAAAGTAAAGTTACTCAGACCCTTTGGGCATTGTCAGGGACAACTTTATGTCTATAAGCTTCTAGGAATCCTTAAATAGGGGGCTCTGAGGGCTAGTTTTTGTTTTGATAACTGAATTTTATTTTATGCGTTTAAAAACCTCATTCTGAAAAAGGAAGGTCCAAAAGTATGCCTCAGTTTCCTCAAGTGGGGATCATGATAACAGTGACTTCCCAGGTTCATTATGAGGATCAAAGGAGATAAAATTTGTAAAGCACTTATTATAGTGTCTGGTACACAGTAGGTACTTAATAAATGTTTATTTCCTGCCTGCCTGTGGCCTTGCTAGGCTCATTGGAATTCCCAGAATTCTGGCCTTGGAGGCAGTGAATATTGTCTGGGGAGGATCAAAACTGAGGTGTAGAAAAGATTCCTTACAGAAATATTCTCATCCAGTTCCCAAACCTCCTATCAGAGGCTAGGGTCCTACTTTCCCCCCCTCCAACTCCTCACCACCCACTCTTTGCCAGTCAGGGGAGAGGGGGCAGTGATTTCATTCATTAAGTGCCAACATCCCCATTAGCCACTGAAGAACTATGTTTAGCACAATGAGGGCATGGTAGATAGAACAACAGGCTTGGAATCAGTTAAGACCTGAGTTCAATTCAAATTCAATATACTTTCTAGCTATGTGCTCCTGGGCAAGCCACTTTACCCTGATTGCCTCAGTTTCCATGAGCTAGAGAAGGAAATGACAAACCACTAGCTGAGCAATTCAGTTAATTCCTGTTTGCCTCAATTTCCTTATCAGTCAAGTGAGCTGGAGAAGGAAATGGCAACTAGCTGTGTGACTGGGCAAGTCACTTCATCCCTGTTTGCTTCAGTTTCCTCATCTGTCAAATGAGCTAGAGAAGGAAATGGCAAACCACTAGCTGTGTCCCCCTGGGCAGAGTCACTTCATCCTGTCAGCCTCAGTTTCCTCATCTGTAAAATGAACTAGAGAAGGAAATGGCAAACCACTCCAGTAACTCTGCCAAGAAAACCTAAAATGGGGCCATGAAGAGTAGGATAGGACAGAAAGAACTGAACAACAACATAAGCATATAGTAGGTACTTAATAAATGTTAATTGACTAACTGATTGGCTATCTGGATCATTTATTGCTAAGGATCTCTCAGTCTCTGTCCTAAAAGGTCATTCTATAGACTAAAGGTTTTGGTAGTTGTCTTAAGACCTCCTGAGAAAAATAAATCCATACCAATACCCAGAATCTAACAAAAACAAAAACGAAAACAAAAGAAAACAGGAGAGCCATTCTTTGTACATTCCCCACAAACACATACAACCCTCTCCTAAGACCAGATCTATCAGCAGATGATATCTCCCCCTCCCTCACCCACCTCTGAAATCCCAGCCCCCACAGAATTCTCCCATTTCATTCACTCCTTCTTACTCTAGCAGGTTTCCCTTAGGGTGCAGACCCAGTAGGAAGGTTAACACCTTAAGTTGTTACTAGCCATTAACACCTTGTTGGGATGAATGTGTTAGCTAAGAGGAGGAACCTTGGGGCCCATTAACACCTTCCTATAGACCTTTATCTAATTCTGTGGAAGATACCTAGGAAGTAGAGTGAGAAAACCCAAGTGGATTAGACCAAAGAAAGGGTAAGTGTTGATGGGAAAAGAAAGAACGGAAAGGGGTTGGAATATGGAGGCACCCACTCAGGTAGAACAATGAAGTGGACATTAATTGGATTAAGGGTAGAGGAAATTTACTGAGTGATTTGTATCTCTAGTACCTAGCACAGTGATGGACAAAAAGTGGGTAATTAATAAAAGCTTGTAAAAGGAAAGACTGAATGTTCAAAAAGTCCAATTAGGCAAAACACTACTCAAGCAAGAAAGACACCTCTCCCCCTAAAGTAAACAAGTGATAAAGAACAGAGAGCTTGGATGGAACCCCACGGTCCTTACAGGGGAGGGTAATTGAAAGAAAGAAAAATGTAAACAGAAAGGAATTCATAAGAATGGAAAGGAGGGATTTTTAAGATCAATTTCCTCCAATTCTCTCATTAACAGAGGAGGAAACTGAGGTCCAGAGAGAGAAAATTGTCTTCCTGAGGTCATGCAGCTAATGGGAGATCCCAGATTAGAAGATGAATCTTGATTTGAAATGCTTTTATGTTGGGCAGTGGAGAAATGGGCAGCTGCAGAGAGAACAGATTTTTAGGCCAATTTAAATTTCATCCACTCCCACTCTTTTGGTCCAACTGCTCTAGCCTTTCCCCAACTCTCCTTAATCACTCACTCGTACCCCTTTCTCACCATACCCCTCTTCCTCCACCACTTGCAGCTATGAGAAAGGAGGAATCAGGGCAGGAGGGAAGGAAGGCTCCTTAAAATCAGAAGGTTGAATGGAGAATATAGAAATAGAAATAACCTAGAATACAAAAACAAACATACATTATTGGAAAGAGAGAGGGCCCGCGCTCATTCTTCCTTTCATTTTACAGAAGGGGAAATTGAGGTTAGCAGTAGGGCAAATGCAGGCAGAATCATCATTTTGGGGGCTTTGTGAGTTTTGGAGAGGGTGGGGGAGAGTATAGTTAAGGGCAGGTTTGGAGTGAGGGTAGAGTTTGGAGAGGACCATGAGTATGTATGAGGATCATGGAGATGGGAGTGTGGAAGGCTCAGACTGGGGGCCCAGGGGAGCCCAGGCTCAAGCTGAATATTTCATTACAGGGAAGCTGGCCAGTCGGCCAACCCAGCCGAGGCTTTTAAAGCTGCATTATTCATGTTGCTCCTGGCTCCTAACTCAGAGGGAAATTTGCTGAGTGATTGGTCTAATATCTTAACACAAAACCCATTTAGGCAAAACACCTTTTAAGTGAGAAAGGCACACACACCGAAAAGAGAGAGAGAAAGAGAGAGAAAAGAGGAAGGAAGGAA
>NW_025349591.1:0-11377 GCF_016433145.1 Gracilinanus agilis
GAGAGAGAGAGAGAGAATGTGTAAAACAAGTGTTTTCTAGGTGCATTGACAAAAAAACAATTAGGAGGCAGTCCCCTTTGGCATAAAAATTTACATTCAGAATAACTGTGTTCAATCCTATTCAGTTCAATTAATTGCATCCCAAAGTTCATTCTGGATCTTCTGATCCAGTGGAGGTTACTTTTATGTCACTTTCTCCAAACAGTTCACTTTCTTGATTTCAAGGAGCTACCAAGCTTCTTTTCCTGAAATTCTTCTCAAACAAACATTTTAAATCTTGGACTTTATGAAAAATATACAATCCCCCGAGAAGGGTATTGACCAACACCTGGAATAACTCAGGGTACATGGTTCAGTTATGGGATATTTGAGTTAAAGTTTGAAATAAAAAACGTAAAAAAGAAAAACAAATAGAAGAAAAACTAAACTTTGAAAGAAAAGAAAAATTCAAAATCAGAATCAAAATATCAAAATTTATGTATATAAAAACTTCTGAGTAAACAAGAATAAATCCATAACAGGTTCTTAAATCAGCATTGAACTAAAATAATTCCTGTCCCACAGGTCTGTAGGACAAATGCAGTAATATTGCACTTAAAAATTGAAAGTCAGGCATATAGGAAGTTGCCATATTATAAGAGAGAAAAAAGGACTAGTTGTTGGTATAAAAAGGGAAGTATACTTCCTTGGTCTAATTTTGCCTTCACTCTCAGGGATAGGAGAGCCAAGATGGTAGTTAAACTTAGTCACTTATTGGAATGTGGCATGGGGAGGACCTGTGTCTGACATGTCAAACAGTTGCAATCTTGAACCTCAAAGAAGTCCTTTGTCTTGGCACAGATCTCATCAATCCCACCAGGATTGGTTGGTCTTCTTGACCTTGTGCTTGTAGGCAGAGTACAGATTCTTCCTTGGCATTGTGCTGTATCTCTTTTGTGATACTTTCTCCTGGAATCAGACACAATCATTAATTACAGTCCCATAACATTTATCAATCATGGCAGGTTTCCATAGTCTAAAGCTTTTGGGTATGCATTAATATTAGAACAAATATATATTTTAAAGTTATTCTACTGGAAAATAAAAAAAAATATTGATTATATGAACTTTAAGTACAAGACATAAGAAAAGAAAAAAATAATAAAATAAAATAAAAAAACAGGAATTCAGTGTGTTCCCAAAATAGTGTCTACTTGTCTATGAACTTTTATTTCCAAAGCATGTGAAAGGATATAGCCAATCTGTTTCAATGAAAGTACTTTCTTTACATGTTAGCAATGATTCCAAGAGTCCTTTTCTCCAATTTTAATAGCTATTGGAATAGTTAACAATGCTTGAAATGGACCCTGCCAGACAAGTTGAGTTGCTCCAATGCACTAGAAATTCTTTATGTACATCTTGTCTCCTGGGTTCAGGTCATAAAGTGAAAAGTCTGTGGGTCCTGCTTGTTCTGCAGCTCTGGATTCATGGAGTTCATGCAATTTGTTCTGTAATAGGAAGCAATAGAAAGGTCTCCCCCACCCCAGTAGTGATACACAGAAGAAAAAGGCTTACCCTGTATTGGGGGGTGTCCAAAAATATCTCAAATATTAAGAAATGTAGATACCCCTGAGTCTGTTTTGCAGATAAAACAAAGCTAAAGGGAGAGCTTCAGGCCATTTTAAATGTGTCTCAGTGCATAATTTTCCAATCATAGTTTTAAGATCTCTGTTCATTCTTTCAACTTGGCCTGAGCTCTGGGGATGATATGGTACATGGAATGTAGGAGTTATCCCCAAATAGAAATAAATTTGAGACAGAACCAAATCAGTAAAATGAGTTCCCCTGCCCAAATCAATTTGTACTGGCAGGCCAAACTGAGGATAAATCACTTTTAAGAGAACCTTGGACTTTCCTGAAAGATGGTGGATTAGACAGAGCAAATCTTAAAACCTCCACACCCTTACACACCAAGATAGAAAACAATGCTCTTTGAGAAGAAAAAGGACCAAATCAAAATAACGGGAATGAGCATGGGGAACCCTACTGCAGCATAACTAAAGAGGATGAATATTTATAAAAATATAAATTGCCTAGATTAACAGCAGAGGAAGTAGAATTCTTAAGTAATCCCATATCAGAAAAATAAATTGAACAGGCCATCAAAGAACTCCCTAAGAAAAAATCGGCAGTGCCTGATGGATTCACAAGTGAATTCTATCAAACATTCAAAGAAAAAGTAATCCCAATACTATACAAATTATTTGATTTAATAAGCAAAGAATGAGTCTTACCAAATTCCTTTTATAACACAAATATGATACTGATTCCAAAGGCAGGTAGATCAAAAACAGAGAAAGAAAATTACAGACCAATCTCCTTAATGAAAATAGATGCAAAAATCTTAAATAGAATACTAGCAAAAAGACTCCAGCAAGTGATCAAGAGGGTTATTCATCATGATCAGGTGGGATTTATACCAGGAATGCAAGGATGGTTCAACATTAGGAAAAACATCCACATAATTGACCATATCAACAAACAAACCAACAAAAACCACATGATTATCTCAATGATGCTGAAAAAGCCTTTGACAAAATACAACACCCATTCCTAATGAAAACACTAGAAAGTATAGGAATAGAATGCCCTTTCCTAAAAATAATAAACAGTATATATCGTAAACCATCAACAAGCAAAATATGCAATGGGGATCAATTAGAAACCTTCCCAATAAGATCAGATGTGAAACAAGGATACCCATTATTTCCTCTATTATTTAACATTGTACTAGAAACACTAGAATTAGCAATAAGAGAAGAAAAAGAAATTGAATGTATTAAAATAGGCAATGAGGAGACAAAGCTACCACTCTTTGCAGATGATATAATGGTCTACTTAAAAATCCTAGAGAATCAACTAAAAAGCTAGTAGAAATAACCAACAACTTTAGCAATGTTGCAGGATACAAAATAAATGCACATAAATCATCAGCATTTCTATATATTTCCAACACATCACAGCAGCAAGAGGTAGAAAGAGAAACACCATTTTAAATAACACTGAGTGCTTATGAGTAGGACAAGCTAACATAATAAAAATGACCATTCTACCCAAATTAATTTATTTAATTAGAGCCATACCTATCAAACTACCAAAAAACTTTTTTTACTGAATTAGAAAAAACTATAACAAAGTTTATTTGGAAGAACAAAAGAACAAGAATATCAAGGGAAATAATGGAAAAAAACAAAGTGAAGAAAGGTGGCTTAGCAGTACAAGATAATAAGCTATTCTACAATGCAGCAATCATCAAAACAATATGGTACTTTCTAAGAGATAGAAGGGATGATCAGTGGAATAGACTTGGGGTAAGTGTCATCAGCAAAACAGTGTATGATAAACCCCAAGAGCCCAAATTTTGGGACAAAAACCTACTATTTGACAAAAACTGCTGGGAAAATTGGAAAACAATGTGGGAGAGATTAGGTTTAGATCAACATCTCACACCCTTCACCAAGATATATTCAGAATTATTGAAAAAATTGCACATAAAGAAACTATAAGTAAATTAGGTGAACACAGAATAGTATACTTGTTAAGTCTCTGGGAAAGGAAAGATTTTAAAACCAAGCAAGAGTTGGAAAAAATTATAAAACATAAAATTAATCATTTTTATTATATTAAATTGAAAAGGTTTTGTATAAACAAAAGCAATGCACCCCAAATCAGAAGGGAAACAACAAACTGGGAAAAAATCTTTATAACAAAAAATTCTGACAGAGGTCTAATTACTCAAATATACAAGGAGCTAAATCAATTGCATAAAAAATCAAGACATTCCTCAATTGATAAATGGGCAAGAGACATGAATGGCCAATTTTCAGATGAAGAAATCAAAAGTATCAATAAGCACATGAGAAAGTTTTCTAAATCTCTAATAATTAGAGAAATGCAAATGAAAACAACTCTGAGGTACCATCTCACACCTAGCAGACTGGTTAAAATGATAGCAGGGGAGAGTAATGAATGTTTCAGGGGAAGTGGCAAAATTGGGACATTAATGCACTGCTGGTGCAGTTGTGTAATGATCCAACCATTCTGGATGGCAATTTTTAACTAGGCCCAACGAGACCTAAAAGAATGCCTGCCTTTTGATCCAGCCTTACCATTGCCGGGATTGAACCCCAAGAGATCATAGATAAACAGACTAGCACAAAAATATTTACAGCTGAGCTCTTTGTGGTGGCAAAATCCTGGAAAGCAAGGGTATGCCCTTCAGTTGGGTAATGGCTGAATAAATTGTGGTATATGTTGGTGATGGAACACTATTGTGCTCAAAGGAATAATAAACTGGAGGAATTCCATGTGAACTGGAAAGACCTCCAGTAATTGATGCAGAGTGAAAGGAGCAGAGCCAGAATAGTATTGTACACAGAGACTGATACATTGTGGTAAAATTGAACGTAATGGAAGTCTGTACTGGCAGCAATGCAATGACCCAAGACAATTCTGAGGGACTTAGGGGAAAGAATGCTACCCACATTCAGAGGTAGAACAACAGGAGTGGAAACACAGAAGAAAAACAACTGTTTGAACACTTGGGTTGATGAGGACATGATTGGGGATGTTGCCTGGAAAAGACCACACTGATATAACTGTCAATAATATGTAAATAAGTCTTGGCAGACCATACATGTTAAAACTAGTGGAAATTTGAGTTAGCTATGGGGGGGGTTTGTGGAGGTGAAGGGTAAAGTAAAACATGAATTTTGTAACTATGGAAAATGTTTCTAAAAATAAAAAATTAAAAAAAAAAAGAGTATCTTGGTAACAAAATCTGCTGTGGCTTGGGTGGTAGGAAATGCTTCTGGCCATCTTGTCAATTGATCTACTATGACTAAACAAAATTTATAATGTCCAGTCTGGCATTGTAATAAAATAAATTTGCAAATGTTCAAAAGTTGTGTAAGCCAGGGGAAGCCCACAAAGTGATTGAATGCTTGGCAGGTAGAACCGGCTGTACACACTTTAGAAGCTATAGCAGTTATACCAGGGGCTATCCATACTCTTTTAACAGAGTCTACAATGCTCTGGGTGCCAAAGTGACCATTTTTATGCATGGATTGGCAAATTTGATGATAAAACCTTCTAGGGAGTGTTAAGATGAAGAGAGACCCTGTATAGATGAATTGAATGGGTGACTAGGATTTGACAGACCTAGCCTAAAAGGGAGGTCCCTTTAAGGCTAGAGAGCAAAGATGGCTGTTCTCTCTATCCCAGACCAGTACAAACTGATCTGACTGCTGTCTCTTATTAACTAGCTTTATTAAAATGTGTCAGAAGATGGGTATGAGGAGAGTGAGTTTTAGAGTGCTTCCCTACGAATAGTGTCTCTACCTTATGTCCTACCAGTCTGACCTTTTATCAAAGTCCCTTTGATCCCCAGGAAACCCGGTGCTGCATTAACTCCATTCTTGGCCCAAGAATTCCCCTTCTATCTATCTAATTCTAAGATAAAACCCACACAGGTAATGAGTTTTTAGAATGTTATTATGTCAAAAAAATTCACATTCATCTACATGAGGTCATCATCTCTTTGTTCGTTTTTATGCTTTTTCCCCCCCAGTGAATATATCTGTAGCTGTCTTTCTTAATTCTTTTAGACCAAGGTACTCCCAATCTGGACAATGAAACCTGAAGTACATCTTCACCAGAACACAATTGCCCTTAACAAATTGTCTCCTAATGTATTGTAGATTAGGCTCAGACAAATCCATAAACCCAAGAAGGTTCTCTCCCATTTCCACTGCACGATCTAGAAATGTGGAAGGATGTTCCCCTGTTTCCTGCTTAAGCCTCTCAAATTTACCTAATATATCAGGTCTCTTTGCAAAATTTTTCATTGCTTCAACCAAAGCATGTCTAGCCTGAACCAGGAATCTTAGGTTCTAGTTGTTGGAAAGTTCTAGATTATGCCCATTGTTTTCCTTTTAGTAACAATTGTCTTCCTGTATCAGTAATTCATATCTCATGTTCTTTCCTAGCTCCAAATGTATCCTTCCATTTCTGGATATCTGAATCTACATATGCTTTTTCTAGATCTTCGGAGTCAATAGATGATAAATTAATTACATAAATTGGAGCCTTCTGGGCTGCATACTTTGCAGTGACATCAGCTCCCTACCACAAGTATGACTTCTGCAATGGATTACTGCTAGCTATTTAGGCTTTTGGATTGCTTCTAATAACTCAGTTATTATTCTTGCATGCTCTATTGGTTTCCCAAATGCAGTAATAAACCTTATATTTGCCTACAACACCATCCTCTGGCTATGAAACTAAATTTGGATTGCCTCTTGTTTCAGCAGTAAATTGATCCTTTTCCCTTTTGGTAAACAATTTGGATAAAAGGATTTCTATATCCTCAAAGTTGGATCAAACAACTGGATTGCACAGTGGAACTCCTTTATGCATTTCATAGGTTCCTCAAAAAATTTAGGCATCCACTTATGAAGATGTAAACAACTTGTGTGTTTTTACATGAACTATGCCCTGGTCTGGCTGAAGACTAGTCATGTCAAGTAATGGAAGCACTGGTATTGCCCCATTAGCTTCTTCCTTAACCTCTTTGATTTCATTTTCCTGATTTGGGGTTCTAATTGTTTAGTTTTTTAGACTCTAACTTCCCAGTCACATTCTTTAACATAGTTCCCATTTGTGCTATTTCTTCCATTATTGCCACAATCATTAGTTTTAAATCATTATCTGTTGCCTTAGCCTTTTCCCCAACCATCAGCCTAACACATTTCTTCAGTGAATAGTAAATCTGCAGCAGTGAAAAAATTATTCCTGCAAGCACAGGTACATGGGACAATGCTCAATTTATTTCAATTTTCAACCACTGGGTTTTCCTTCAGAATAGACTCCCAAAGGATCATGGGAGGGAATGTGTAATTAGAATCTGATACCCTAAAAACTACAATTCCTACCACCACACTCTCCTCAAATTACATGCTGATGTAGGGAGGATATACATTTGGTATAGCCCCAACTCTTGCTCTCTTGTCTTCCTGTTGGTGCCTTGGAGGAATGGACTTTTTAAACAGGAAGGAGAACATAGTCATGTGGTCTTAATTTTATTAAATAATTTTTTACTTCTATTTCCTTTTTATTCCTTTTATTTCAAGTGATTATTAATAAACTTTATGAAATATAATTCTTGGAGTGTTAGAAATTAATTTAAGTCCTACACACCTCTTTAGGTGACATAACAACATATTTTCCAGGTCAGTATATTTCAATAAAATATTTCATGTTTTCTTCTATTTTTTCTTCTTTTCTTTTAGCTTTGTTGTTGTTTGTTTTTCATGAAGTCGTTAGTTTCTACTTGCTCAGTTCTAATTTTTAAGACATAATTTTCTTCTGTGAGCTTTTAAGCCTCCTTTTTCCAGGTATCTGAGTTCTACTTTTTTGAGGACCTTTTTCTTCACTGGATTTTTTTTCTACATTTTAACATCTGGCCAAGTCTGCTTTGCATTGTTTTCATTCTCACTTTTCCTCTATCTCTCCTATTTGATTTTTTAAATTATTTTTAGCTCTTCCACAGCATGAGACAAATTTCCATTTTTAATTAAGGTTTTATGCGTAGCTGTTTCGATCACAGTGTACCCCTCTGAATCTGTACTTAACTTTTCTTGTTTCCATGACAAATTTTTTAGTAAAGTGTTTAATCTTTTGATATTTGCTCATTTGTCTAGCCTTTTCCACAACTTTTATTTTTTATCTTAAATGTGAGCTCAGGTTAGAGGTGGAACTCTAACTGTAATTTTTTCTTTCCTGTTACCCTCAGCTAGACTCTAGTTCTGGGTTTCTGAAAATTTCAATTCTTCCAAAATGGCATGATGACCTCTAAGCTGGGAGTACAGAGGGGCACCTCCCACTGCTAATTTAGTCTCATCCAGGCCTTGCTGATAATTTGCATGCTAGAAGCACTGTCAGCTACCTTGTGTTGGGACTCAGGGTTTAACATCAGGCTTGGGTGAGACTTTAGGCCTGACTGAGCTTACATTTACTAGACACACTATGAACTAATTTGTGCTAGGGTTCAGGGACTCATTGCAGGCTTACAAACGGTCTCTGGAACTCTTCTTGGGTTTGCACCAATTAAATACCACTGGATCAACCTATACTTGTGTTTCAGGCCTCACTGCAGGCATTGGCAGGTCTTCTGAACCTCAGTCCTACACCATCCTATACCAGTCAGGTGAATAGCTTAATATCTTGTGCTATACCTTGGGCGTCACTGAAGGGCTGGGATAGAGTTTGGACCTTTAAGGGTTGGTCATGATGTGATCTGCTGCTCGCATAGGAAGGGTCATGGAGTCTCAAAGTTTCTTTGGGCTAAAGTTCAGAGTCTGGAGAAATAGATGTGTTGTGGTTGCTTTTGGTATTGACTTATGCAGTTTTTTTGGTGTGGCTATGTGACTTTTCTGTAGCCTGTCTACCTACTCTTCTCACCCCACTTGACCAGACTATCTCTGCCTATCTTCCAAGTTGTATTCTGTGGGGGAAATTGCTTCACAGGGTGCCTGTTTCTTCTTTCCCTCAAATATTCATTTTTAATCCTTATTTAAAGGTTGGTTTCATAGGTTTCTCACAAACAATAGAATTTTCCATGACTTTACATCACCATCTTGGCTTTTTATATTATTTTTTTAGGCAAAACAAATCTAAAAGTTTCTTTTGACAGCACCTTGGAGGAGGTTAGCATAGAAGGATTTCCTCCATGTATATGAGAACAAAGAAAGGCAGAATGAGCTCAAAAATTCATAATTTACACTCATATTGCTCAATAGCCTAAAGGAGAAAGGCTACTATTAACCAAGACATAACAAATAGAGTGACATAGAAACGGAGATATCAAGACTGATAGATACACAGATAGATAGGAAGTTTTGTTTGTTTTAAGAAGATGTCTCCTTCATTAGACGAGGAGCAACTTGAGAGTGGGGATGGTATTTTTTTTTATTTCTTTGTATTCCTAGTACTTTTCTGAGATCAAAATATATAGTACTGCTCTATATATGTTTTTGATGGGCTATTATTTTTATTACAAAGTAAGAGAACTGACATCCTGAAATCTGTAGTTCACAGAGACATGTACTTCATTCTTGGACTTAAGGACTTTTCTGTTTTTGGAATATAACACATATTTATTTTTTCCAGATTACATGTCAATATACTTTTTAAAATTTGTTTTCTGAAATCTCACGATTAGTATTGTCTCTACCCCTTCCACAGCACCAGCCTCCTCAAGAGGAGAGGTAAAATGATACAGGAAAACAACAAATTCTGTGGGAAAATTATAGCATGCGTCTTTTACAAAAGACGTTATTTCTCAAATACATAAAGTGAGTCAAATTTATAAGAACACAATACATTCCCCATTCGAGAAATGTCAAAGGATATGAATAGACAGTTTTCAGGGGAAGAGATTACAGCTCTACATACTAATGAAAAAATGCTCCAAATCATTATTGATTAGAGAAATGCAAATTAAAACAATACTGATATACTGCTTCAAACCTTGCAGATTGACTAATGTGACAAAAAAGGATGATTATAAATATTGGAGGGGAAGAGGAAAACTGGGATAGAAAATTAGTGGAACTGTGAACTGATACAATCATTCTGGAGAGTTATATGGGAACGAAGTTCAAAGGCCACAAAACCATGTATACACTTTGACATCGCAATATCACTACTGCCTCTGTATCTCAAAAAGGTCAGAGATAAGAGAAAAGAATGTACCTGGACCAAAAATTTATAGCAGCTCTTTTTATGGTGTCAAAAATTAGAAACTTAGAGGTTGTTCATCACTTGGGGATAGGATGAACAAGTTGTGGTATATGTTTCTAAAGAAATACTATTGTACCATAAGGAACAATGAAAAAGATGAGTTCAGAAAGGCTCATATGAAGTGATGCAATGTGAAATGAGCAGATGTAGGAGAACATTGTATACAATAAGAAAAATATTATACAATAATCAAATGTGAAGGGCTAAGCCATTATCAACAAAACAAGTCTCCAACCATAAGGTTAAAGAAAATGCTAATTTAGCCAAAGAAAGAACAATTGGAATCCGAGTGCTGATTAAAACATGCCATACTCCACTATATAGACTTCATGAGATTTCTGTTATATGTATGATGTGTGTCTTCTATCATGACATGTGCAATATGGAAATATGTATTACATGAAAGTATGAGTATAACCTATATCAGACTATACATTGCCTTAGGGAGTAGGAAAGGATAGGGGGGAAGAAAATATAAATTTTTTAAAATGTCAAAAACAATTATTAAAAACTGTTCCTACATATAGCCATTTTTTTAATATTAAAAAGTAGGGAGGTTCCGGGTTAAGATGGCGGCAGAGTAAGAAGCAGCTCTTAACCTCTCCTGACCAAAACACACAAAACTCCTCAAGGGGACATAAAAACAAGTCCAGACAAACGGAGGAACCCCACAACAGGGCACAGCGTGGAAGGTACGTGGAATCGAGACATTTCCAGGCTATAAAGGGCTCTCACTAAATCGCGGGCTGAGCAACCTCCCCACCCCCACCCCCTCCACACACAAGATCTAAAGTTCTGAAGCCAGCTAAAAAGAAATAGAGCAAGTTCGGGGCACCCATCGAGTCATTGGCAGCTCCGGGGCCTGTTCCTGAGAGCAGCAAGATTTAAGACCCCAGTAAGCCAAAGAACTCGAGAGAAATCTGAGCGCCGGAGCAGAGACTGGACGCTGGGCGCAGAGCGCAGGCTGAGCAGAGTACAAGCACAGGTGGAGGCGGGGGTGGAGGCAGACACAGCCAGGAACTAAAGCTCTAAAAACCTGAGTGGGTACCAGTGCAGACGGGTATACGACTGTGGAAGCAGCGCCCTGAGACTTGTAAAGGAACCTCCTGCAGAGGATCAAGCAAGGGGATCCACCAGGGGGCTTGACCGCGGACAGACACTGAGCGCGAGGATAAACCTGAGAAGCTGCTGGGCTAATGATGGCTACCCAGACTCAGGAAATTCAGAAGAGAAAGAATAACAAGAAAAAGAAGCCTTTAACACTCGACAACTTTTACACAGAGAAAATCCAGACAACCGAGCAAACAGAGGAGGAGAACAAACAAGCATCCAAACCCTCCTCAAATAAGGAAAACTCCTCACAAGCTATGGAAGAGTTCAAAACTGAGATTTTGAGGAAAATGAAAGAGATCTGGAAAGAAAATAACTGTTTAAAAGGTAAAATCTTGCAATTGAACACCAGAAATGACCAGATTGAAAAGGAATACCAGAAGATTACGGCCGAAAACCAGAAAAGTATGGCCGAAAACAAGAAGAT
>NW_025349592.1:0-14415 GCF_016433145.1 Gracilinanus agilis
TATATATATATATATATATATATGTCTTTTTTAAAGCACTTATCTTCTATCTTAGAATCAGGACTGTGTATTGGTTCCAAAAGAGAAGAGTGTTAAGGGCAATGAAATGGAGGTTGTGACTTTCCCAGGATCACACAACTAGGAAGTGTCTGAGTTCAGATTTGAAACCAGGACCTCCCATCTTTTGGCCTGGCTTTCATTCCAATGAGCCAAATAGCTTCCCCTTCCAATTTTCTGTTTTTTGAAAAACAAAAAAAGCAAAAACATGTTAAAAACAAAACCCCCTTACTATTATAAGTAGTAAATAATTACATCTTACCTTAATTTTGCCCCATTTATCTCAGAAGATTTTCAAAATTCTGGGTAAGCTTTGGTCAAAATAAGTGGTCCTTTTCCTTCACTTCTTTTATACGTTTTATTGATTAATTTTTTATCTTCTCTACAGTTAGGGCAAATGCATTATTCTTTTTTATTTCCACTTTTATAGAATGTCATCCATTTTCAATGCACTTTCTTATTTTTAATATCTTATCAATCAAAACTTAACAATGTTCTTGTAAAAATTTTTTATCTATTTTATATTATTAACTATGTAAGTATACTTGCCTTCAACTTTTCCCTTTATCAAATTTCTGAAATTCACTGTGAGACAACTTTGCTACGAACCTCGTTCCCTATTTTGGTTTTTCCCCTCTTTTTTTTTCTAAAATGTTCTTTTGAAACATTTAAGAAAATATCATTTTCTGAGGGTATTAGATTGTGATAAATTCATATAATTTAATCTGGAAAGATAAGTATTCATCTTTTTGGTTGAGGGGATTGACTACTTTGAGGTAGCTATATCCTTCTGTAAACATTTCAAAGTCTAACTTCTTTTTAATATTGATCTTTTCCTTTTATTCCTTCTCTTTTAAAAATATATTCATTATTTTTTCCTAATAGATTACATGTAGGTACAATTTTCAGTTTTAAAAGAGAATATAATAAGATTGCTGGACAGATAATTCTGGGTTCAGGGTCAAAGTTTGTTCATTCTTTTGTGTATTATTATAATTTATTTAAATACTACATTCTTTGTATAATCCAATTTGATAATAATTATAATTCCTTGTTGCACAATATATATGTAGATAGACACAAACATGCATATATTCATATTGTATACATAAATGTATATAATTTTACAAAAAATTACACTATATATGTGTATGTAAATACATATATATATGTAATTGGTAGTGTGAATAAAGAACTCCCATAATTTAGAATATTGAAAATTAAATGCATGGAACCTTTTCTGGTAAAATCCATTATTCTTATGTTAGAAATTATTGTGGTCCTGTAATTTTTTTCTATTTATATTCTACATAGTAAAAATATTTTCCTAAATTATCATTCAAATTTTGCTTTTCTAAATTTTATATGATGTTAATAATGTTATATTGTAAGCCTCTTCCAGTTTGTCATTATGTTTTTACAGTTTTTTTAAATAATTTATTTTTTGTTGCATTTACTTACTACTATAGAGCTGTGCCATCTCTAAAGATGTATTTTTCTAGTTTATTTTTACGTTTGTCCTATTGCTTGAATTTTTTTTAAACCCTTACCTTCTGTCTTGGAGTCAATACTGTATATTGACTTCAAGGCAGAAGAGTGGTAAGGGTAGGCAAGGGGGGTCAAGTGACTTGCCCAGGGTCACATAGCTGGGAAGTGGCTGAGGTCAGATTTGAACCTAGCACCTAAAGTCTCTAGGCCTGGCTCTCATCCACTGAGCTACTCAGCTGCCCCCATTGCTTGAATTTTTAAATTTTTTAATTCCTCTCCTTTTTCTTCCTAATATTTTAGATCTAACTTGATTTCTTCCTATAATTTTTACTTTCTTCTATTTTTTTGTGATTTTTTGTTAGTTAATTCTAAATTAATTACTCAAATATGCCTCATTTGAAGTGTCTTCATATTTTGCATCATTTATTTTCTTTTACTTTTAGTGCTTTAGCTTCGTCTGTCATGGTTTGACATTTTTATAAATTTGGTTGGCATATATCTCTTTTTTGAATAATTGACTTCATTTCAATATTATCTAGGTGACATGAGTCAGTCTCCCTGAAAACCTCTCATTCTATCACTTTGAGTGGAAAATCCTGCCCCCCCAAATTTATTTAATAACAATCTGGAAAACATCCCAACATGACAACCAGAATGATGAAAGACCTTGAAATTATGCTTTAAATGGATTTTTTGAAAAATTGTGGATATAATGGATAATGAAACCAAAAGTTCTTTTCATGCACTAAAAGTGTTGTCATATAGAGGAAAGAATAAACTTTTTCTGTTCAAAACAAATGAGAAATTTATACTAAATTTAAGGGGGAAATATTATTAACAATTAGGTAAAAGTATTAGGCTACTTCAAGAGATAGTATATTCCATTTCATGTGATATAGTCAAGCAAAAATTATATAACTACTTCTTGAGTATTTTGTAGAGAACTTCCTTTTCCAGAATGAGATTGTATTTACATTTGGTTCCAAAAATTCAACTTTATGCAATAGAATAATTAGGTAGGTGTGGTTAGAGAACAGTTTGAAAAGAAATGTAGTTTTTTTGTTTATTTGTTTATTTTGTCTTTATTGCTTAGGACAATACAATTACATGATATAACAGGCATGGGGGGATATTTTGGGATTCTTTAAACAAGGCATAGTTTCAAGGAATAAGAGAATTATAGTTTCTCTAAATTTTGTTTTTTGTCCTCAAAGGAGTTTCCCTGGAGTATTTCATATCATTCTGTACATTATACTCTAGAAATACATAGATTCACTGGAAAATTGAGCAATAAAGTTGGTGATGGGTCTTGATTTTATGCCATATAAAGACTTTTAAGGAAACTGGGTATTTTCAGCTTGGAAAGGTTTACAACCCCACCCCCTAGGGAAGAACAATAATACTATCTTCAATTGCTGGAAAACATGTTATGTAATAGAGAGGTTATCATTTTTTTCCTCTTTAGTCATTCAGGTAAGAACAAGGAAGAATGGGTAGTTTGAGGTCAATTTAGGTTTGACATAAGAAATTACAATAACAAACAATGAAAAATAATACCCTCCATAAGAATTAAAACTCTAGAAAAGTAGATGACCTGCCTTGGAGTGGTAGTCTCTCCCTCTTTTCAAATCTTAACTAGAGACAAAATGATGCTATATTCCTTCCATGTAGAGTCAAACTATACAGCCAGTGAATTCTTTGCATCTTTTTCAAATTTTGTGATTCTGTCATTACGAATAAATGGACTCTGAGGACTCTTGAAACTACAAAAGGTTGTTTTTGTTTTTTTTTTTTTTTTTTTTTTTTTTTTTATGAATGATATATTGGGTGCTCACAAGGGGAAATAATGACATCATTTACAGTACTTCCAAACCTGAGAGAGAGTATTATAGGAATCTTTTCAATTATTCCAGGGACCTTTAAATCGAGTCATTACTTCTGACAAAAGTTACATATATAACTGCAGGATTATATGTTATTTACTTAAAGAAGAAGCATATATATTTTTTTGAAAATATTCAGTGTTTTGGAAAGCATTTAAATTTATAAATTTTCAAGTATCATTATGCTGTATTTTGTTACCTTAACTGCAGAAAGATACTACTATAAAAGATGACAAGGCATGAAACCAAAATAGGTATTGTATTTATGAGGGTGGGAGTTTGCTGGGATTTTAATAAGTTACATTAATAAATTTTGTTATGGGGAGGGAGAGAATATAATTCAGTATATAATGAGAACACATTTTGATTAGGAATGATAATTTGAACTGTCACAGTGAGTAAAGATGCCATAAGATATGAATTAGTGAATATTGCAACTAGACATTTGATTGGGTTGAGGCTATCACTGAGAGTTATGAGAGGATAATGAAATGTTTGGGGAAAGGAACTTGCCTGGAGGCAGGGTAACATTTCGGAAAAAAAGTTTAGCAGCTCACCTATGTTTCATATTTACTATTTTTTCCCTGTATAATCTTGACCCTTATCTTCTGATGACCCTTATTTTATAATTGTTTATCCATCTCAAAGCTAAAAACATACAAAATTTTTGTTTATCCTTTCTCTGTCTGCACATTTAAATCTCCTTTGAATGTCCAAGAAAAAAAAGTTCTCTTTTAGATCTAATTTTCATTAATCTTAGATTAGCTTATTTTACATCCTGGTCATATTTATCATTATGTCTTATGCATACAATAGTAGATAATGAATATTATTTGGTTAGTTAGTTTATTGACTTGAAGGTATTCTAGAAAAAAAAATACCTACTTCTGATTTGGGACAAAATGTAGATTCAGATTCTAACCAGGCTTGTTAATTTTGGCATTCATAACTCTCATTTCCTCAGTCTTCTTCTATGTATTTTAAGTGAGTCAGATGGCCTTTGAAATTATTTCTAATTCTAAATTCTACAAGTTGGTAGAAAGATTGAACAAAATCAATTTTTCATTTCATTTTTAAATCAACTACTTTGCTTTTTATCAAAAAAGATCTTTCTAAATATCAGTTGAGGTGATAGAAGAGAGGTCTAAAGTTGGAAAAATTAATTATAAATGTATTAAAACAGATTTTTTTTCCTTTTTAGCAAAAAAAAATTGTTGGATTTTTTTTTTCAAAAGTGAAAGATGCATCACAACATTTTCTTAGGAAACTTCCTTAGGATAGCTGCCTAAATGAATAAATAGAATGATTTATAACAAACAAATCACTAGCCCATATATAAATTAGTGCCTCTACAGGATTTAAGGATGTTTAAATCAATGTACTCTCATGTATCTTGGATGTAACCTTTTCTTATATTATTAACTTATTTTAACTAAAGTATTCTATTAAAAACTGTTAAAGACCTATTTGATGTAAGGTACTATGCGGTTGTTTACACATTCCAAAAATGAAAATAACACAGTTACTGTCCTCAAAGAGGACAGTCTTATAAGAAAAAAATGAGACATGGGCACAAATAAGTGTAATTCAAAGCAGAATCTGGTAAGCACAAACTGGGAATATAGATAATAAAGTATGAAAAATGTGGAGAGGGAGACAATCTTCAGCTGGGGGAGTTACTTTTAAATGTTTTACAGTTTGACTTTTAACCTCATAATTCACCAGGAACTCACAAAGTGGTTTTTTGTTTGTTTTTGTTTTTCATTTTTTGCTCCTCATACTTCTTTTTTTAATTTTTAATTTACTTTATTAATTTGTAACATTTCTCCATGATTATAGGATTCATGTTCTATCCTTCCCCTCCTCTCATCCCCTCCCATAGTGTACACGAAATTCCACTGGGTTTTATATGTGTCATTGATGAAGACCAATTTTCATACGTTAGGATGTTAATTTTGAGTCACTATACCTAATTATATACCCATCCATCCATGTGATGAGGCAGTTATTTTTCTTCTGTGTTTCTACTTGCACAGTTCTTTCTCTGAATGTGGCTAGTTTCCTTTCTCATGATTCCCTTAGAATTGTCCTGGGTCATTGCATTGCTGATAGTATACAAGTCTATCACATTCCATTGTACCACAGTGTATAGGTCTCTGTGTACAATGTTCTCCTAGTTCTGCTCTTTTCACTCTGCATCAATTCCTGGAGGTCTTTCCAGTTCACATGGAATTGCTCCTCATACTTCTTGACTTCTTTGCAAAGGAGATATTGGTTGCCACTGAATTTATTGAATTAAATATACTTTGCCTTTGAATGGAATGTATGAAATAATCAAATTTCAAGAATGAAATCAAAAGTTGTTATATAGATAACATCCACATGACCTCAACTACCAATATATCAAGGAGGAAATTTTGAACAAGTGACTATAAGTCTTTAACGTAAGGAAATCTAAAGCTTCCTAACAGCAACTTAGGATCTGGTCATTGCCTCTAGGAATTAAAAGGTTATAGTTAAAAGTTGGGGATTTACCAAATAATGTTGAATATGCAGTTAAAGAAAGGGAACTTTGCAATATATTTTCCTACTTTAAGAAAATAGCATTTATTAGATGCCAAGAAATACATGATTAAATAACCTTAAACATGAAACAAAAAACTGCAAATTTGTTATAAGGTCACAAATGATAAGTCTTTATGTTTCTTGGTCCACAGCCCAATACTTTTTCTAGTATATCACACCAGTAAACCTACTGTTTGAATAATTGATTTCCATGATTATTTGATTTACTTTCCCATGGATGTGACTTTCACCTCATGGAAATTTCCTTCACCTACACTATTCAGTAACATATCTGTAACAAAGATTCAGAGAGTTTGCTAGGGTTTAAATGACTATTCCAAGAGCACATGCCATCAGCAGGATTTGATTCTAAGTCTTCTTTAGATAGATACTATTCTTCTATCCTCCTTATTATTTTTTGTCCCACTATGAAAACCAATTACATTATACTATGAACTTCAAGTTCATTTTTATGGCAATTTTGTCTGGTGAAGAGATTCTAAACCTTTCAATTGATCTCTTCTCAGAATAATGGTTTTAAATGCATAAAAGAAAGAATTTATAATAAAATACATTTTCTATCTAAATTATATATGCATGAATATGTATATATACATGCATTTACAAAAACTCAGAAATCGCAGGTTTAGAACTCTTGCTCTAAAGCATTTATTTTTCCCCAGATAGTAACCAGCACAAGATAAAAAGTTTTTTTTACTTGAAAAATTTTATTTAATTAATTAATTTTTTACATGTGTCATTGATCAAAACCTATTTTCATATTATTGATATTTGCATTAGGGTGATCAATAAGAAGTTTTAGCATACAGTGAAACCTCAATTTTCATTGATAATCTATCCTAAAACAATCATCGAAATCTGAAACCAACAAAAACCAAAGTGATTTTTTCCATATGAATCAACGTAAATCTAATTAATTCATTCTAGACACTCCAAAATACATACCAAAAACACATTTTATAGAGAATAAATAGTGTTTAATACTAAAAACAATAATAATTTAACATAAAATGAATATAGAAGACTAGTGTAAAGAATAAATGAACATTTAACATGTCATAACCATTCTGAAAACTCTTCTTGGCATATGGAAGATAGCTAGGAGGGGAGAGAGAAGTTATTGTTTGGAAGGGGAATCCCTTTCCATTAGGACCTTATGTGTCAAGGCACTATCTGGAAACTTTCTTTGGTCCCATGGTGAAAAAGGAAAAGATTAGCTTATTAGCAAAGGAAACACTTAACAGGGAAAAATGAGATTTAAGCCCATGTGATTTTATCTTATGTGTGTAAGGATGGAATTTGTGCAAAGGGGGATGGGACAGAAGAAGCCAGAGAAAGAGTGGTTGACAGTTGGTGACAGTTGGTGACAGTTGAGACCAGAGAGAATTCTGGGGGTTTTCTCAGGAGAAGGAAGGGAAGGAGAAGGAACTTCCAGTGGAGGACTGAGAGAGGGAGGAGGAGAACAACCCAGCTTGAATCCAGTCCTGAGAACTTCCTGAGGATCTTTCTTTGGACATTGATACCCAGATTCCCTGGTCAAAGGCATCCCATCAATTCTCACCCATCAAGACTTCAACAATGAGTTAACTAAGTTTGGGACTCAATTTTTGGAGTGATCTCTTAGGCTCCTTCCCCCATTACCCAACCATGCTGAGAGACCCTTTCCAGTCAAACTTACAGTTATAGGAAAGGATAGAAATAGAAACAGAAGAAGAAGGGACAAGGGAGGAGACCTCCATCTTGGAGCCAGACCACCCACTGTGAAGTTGGTTGACCTTGGGGGAGGCTTGTGTGAACCCCACCCTCATTCAGAATCGGATTGAGGTCTCCCATAACTCATCTTATAGGGAATCCTTGCCCCCAACACCTTTGGGGTGGCACGACCATCCAGGTGACCCATTTTTGGGGTAATAACTCCTCAAAGTCTCAGCAGTGTACATTTGGTGGGAAGGGAGAGCTGCAAGAGAGTCTCACCTCATACACTCTCTAAATCTCCCCTCCATCCCTAACATTGGTTATTGGCTCTGTTTATTTTTATATGTGTGTCACATACATTTTGAAACTGAAAAACACAAAATAAGCACATTAAACTGAATACTGTATACACAGTAATCACTTACATTTAATTGTAATATTAGCACTCACAATTAATAAAAAAAAAACACAAAACATTGGAAAGCAATGGAATTGTTTGGCTAGATGGATGGAGTGATAAAGCCACACTGAACAGGAGAATGGGTGAATCTCTCTCTGTTTTCACAAAATTAGCAGTGAGGTCATACACATGCTGACAAAATCCAAGGCAACCAACAAAAACCCAGACAAATTTTTTGCAGAAAAAAATCATCAAAAACCAAAACCAACAATAACCAATGTCAATGAAAACTGAGGTATGTGTGTTTCGGTCAGGAGAGGTTAAGAGCTGCTTCTTACTCTGCCGCCATCTTAACCCATAACCTGAACACAAAACTCCTCAAGGGGACATAAAAACATGTCCAGACGAACAGAGGAACCCCACAAGAGGGCACAGCGTGGAAGGTATGTGGAATCGAGGCATTTCCATGCTATAAAGGGGTGAAACAGCTCTCACTAAATTGCGGGCTGAGCAACCACCCCACCCCCATCCCCTCCACACACAACATCTATAGCACCGAAGCCAGCTAAAAAGAAATAGAGCAAGTTTGGGGTACCCATCGAGTCATTGGCAGCTCCGGGGCCTGTTCCTGAGAACAGCAAGGTTTAGGACCCCAATAAGCCAAAAAACACACACGAAATCTGAGCACTGGAGCACAGTGGATGCTGGGCGCAGGACTCTGGCTCAGAGCACAGGCATGGCCTGAGGCATGGGTGGAGGAAGACACAGCCAGGAGCTAAAGCTCTGAAACCCTGAGTGGGGAACGAGTGCAGAAGGGTATACTACTGGGGAAGCAGCACCCTGAGACTTGTAAAGGAACCTCCAGCAGAGGATCAAGCAAGGGGGTCCACCAGGAGACTTGATCTTGGAAAAAACCAGAACTCAGACCTCAGGAGCCAATAGACCGCAGACAAACCCTGAGCTCAAGGATAAACCTGAGAAGCTGCTGGGCTAACAATGGCTACCCAGTCTCAGGAAGCTCAGAAGAGAAAGAATAACAACAAGAAAAAGAAGGCTTTAACACTTGACAACTTTTACACAGAGAAAATCCAGACAACCAAGCAAACAGAGGAGGAGAACAAACAAGCCTCCGGACCCTCCTCAAATAAGGAAAACTCCTCACAAGCTATGGAAGAGTTCAAAACTGAGTTTTTGAGGAAAATGGAAGAGATCTGGCAAGAAAATAACTGTTTAAAAGGTAGAATCTTGCAAATGGAAAGTGAGGCTCAGAAACTAAATGAACTGATAAGCAAATTGAACACCAGAAATGTCCAGATTGAAAAGGAATACCAGAAGATTATGGCCGAAAACCAGAAGATCATAGCCGAAAACCAGAAGATTGTAGCCGAAAACCAGAAGATTACAGCCGAAAATCAAAAGATCATAGCCGAAAACCGAAAGATTATAGCCTAAAACCAATCCCTAAAGGCAAGAATTGAGCAATTAATTAGAAGCTAATGATTTCTCAAGACAACAAGAACAAATAAAACAAAGTCAAAAGACTGAAAAAATAGAAGGAAACATGAAATATCTCAATGAGAGAGTGACAGACCAAGAAAACCGGTCTAGAAGAGACAATTTGAGAATAATTGGTCTTCCAGAAAAACCAGAAATTAATAGAAACCTGGACTCCATACTAACAGTAATAATCCAGCAAAAATGCCCTGAAGTCCTACAACAAGAGGGCAATATAGACATTGAAAGGATTCATAGAACACCCTCGACACTCGACCCAGAAAAGAAAACACCCAGAAATATAATTGCCAAATTCAAGAGTTTCCAAGCAAAAGAAAAAATCTTACAAGAAGCCAGAAAGAAACAATTCAAATATCAAGGAGCACCAATCAGGATCACACAGGATCTGGCAGCCTCCATGCTAAAAGATTACAAGGCTTGGAATACGATATTCAGAAAGGCAAGAGAGCTGGGCCTGCAACCACAGATCAACTACCCATCAAAAGTGACTATATATTTCCAGGGGAAAGTATGGACATTCAACAAAATTGAATAATTCCAGGTATTTGCACAGAAAAGACCAGGGCTAAATGGAAAGTTTGATATCCAACCACAAAAATCAAGAGAAACATGAAAAGGTAAATAAGATACAGAGGGGAAAGAAAGAAAACTTATAATTTTTAAATTTGCCTTTTTAAGGGCCTTAGGGGGGATCTAATTATCTGTATTCCTATGTATAGAAATATTATGTATAATTCTCTGTAGTGAACTCTATTCACTATTATAATATTCACTATTATAGTAATAAGAAGAATAATTCACAGGGTGAAGGTGGAACACTAAATAATCTAAGATGGCATGGGGGATGGGAAAGAGGGGGTGAATAGCAGGGGACACCAAGAGAAACTTGAGTGAATAAGAAAATAGGATATTATATTACACACAAAGAGGGCATGGGAGGGAGAGGGGACAAATACTATTATAAGAAGGAGAGGAAGAGAGCATTAAGAGGTAATAATCAAACCTTACTCTCAGTGTAATCAACCTGGAGAGGGAAGAGTAGCTATAGTATCCATTGGGACATAAAACTCTTATCTAACCCTTCTGAGAAAGTTAGAAGGGATAAACCAAAGGGAGCAGGGGAGTGGGGAGGTCAAAAAAAGGGAGGGGTGAAGGGGGAGAGAATTCATAAGGCCTTTAAAAACAAAAAGAGTGGGGAAAATAAGGGAACGGGGTAGAAAGGGAAGTTAATCAAGGGAAGGGATAAGGGATAGTGGCTCAATAGCAAACCACTGATTTAAAAGGAAAAAAGTATAAGGAGAAAGGGGGTAGGAATGGGAGAGGATTTGAAAATGTCAGCAAATGCACAACTGATGATTATAACTCTGAATGTGAATGGGATGAACTCGCTCATAAAACAGAAGCAAATAGCAAAGTGGATTAGAAACCAAAATCCCACCATATGTTGTCTACAAGAAACACATATGAGGCAGATGGACATACACAAGTTTAAGGTTCAGAGTTTGAGCAAAATCTTTTGGACGTCAAATGAGAAAAAGAAGGCAGGAGTGGCTATCATGATCTCTGACAAAGCCAAAGTAAAAATAGATATGATTAAAAAGGACAGAGAAGGTCATTACATCCTGATTAAAGGCAGTATAAACAATGAGGAAATAACACTGCCCAATATGTATGCGCCAAGTGGCATAGCACCCAAATTCATAAAGGAGAAACTGGCAGAGCTCAAGAAGGAAATAGATAGTAAAACCATACTAGTGGGAGATCTAAATATTTCTCTGTCAGATCTAGATAAATCAAACTAAAAAATAAATAAGAATGAGATAAGAGAGGTGAATGAAGTCCTAGAAAAATTAGATCTAATTGGTATGTGGAGAAAAATAAATAGGGAAAAAAAGGAATACACCTTCTTTTCAGCTGCACATGGCACATTCACAAAGATTGACCATGTTATAGGGCATAGAATCATTGCAAACAAATGCAAAAGAGCAGAAATAATAAATGTAACCTTCTCAGATCATAATGCAATAAAAATAATAATTAGTAAGGGCACCTGGACAGGAAAATTAAAAACTAATTGGAAATTAAATAATATGATTCTTCAAAACCAATTTGTCAAAGAAGGAATCATAGAAACAATCAACTATTTCATTGAAGAAAATGACAATGATGAGACATCCTACCAAACTCTGTGGGATGCGTCCAAGACAGTACTCAGGGGGAAATTTATATCCTTGAGTGCATATATTAACAAATTAAGGAGGGCAGAGATTAATGAATTGGGCGTGCAACTCAAAAAATTAGAAAGAGAGCAAATTAAAAATCCCCAGATGGAAACTAAATTATAAATACTAAAAATAAAGGGAGAAATTAATAAAATCGAAAGTAAAAGAACTATTGAATTAAAAATAAGACTGGAAGCTGGCACTTTGAAAAAAACAGATAAAATAGACAAAGTATTGGTCAATCTAATAAAAAAAGGAAAGAAGAAAACCAAATTGATAGTATCAAAGATGAAAAGGGAGACCTCACCTCTAATGAAGGGGAAATTAAGGCAATCATTAAAAACTATTTTGCCCAATTATATGGCAATAAATATAACAATTTAGGAGATATGGATGAATATTTACAAAAATATAAACTGCCTAGATTAACAGCAGAAGATATAGAGTACCTAAATAATCCCATATCAGAAAAAGAAATTGAACAAGCCATCAAAGAACTCCCTAAGAAAAAATCGCCAGGGCCTGATGGATTCACAAGTGAATTCTATCAGACATTCAAAGAGCAACTAATTCCAATACTATACAAATTATTTGATATGATAAGCAAAGAAGGAGTTCTACCAAATTCCTTTTATGACACAAATATGGTACTGATTCCAAAGCCAGGTAGACCAAAAACAGAGAAAGAAAACTATAGACCAATCTCCCTAATGAACATCGATGCAAAAATCTTAAATAGAATATTAGTAAGGAGACTCCAGCAAGTAATTAAGAAGATCATCCACCATGATCAGGTAGGATTTGTACCAGGAATGTAGGGATGGTTCAACATTAGGAAAACCATCCACATAATTGACCATATCAACAGTCTAACAAACAAAAATCACATGATTATCTCAATAGATGCTGAAAAAGCCTTCAAGAAAATACAGCATCCATTACTATTGAAAACACTGAAAAGTATAGGAATAGAAGGACCTTTCCATACTAAAATTTTAATTAGGAATACTAAAGACTAAGCCCAAATTCCATTATCTCACTCCTCAACTTCTCTAGGGATGCTTTGTAATCTGTTCCAAACATACATTTTTATCTTGAGATATATTTCTAACGTTGAAACCATGTTGTAAAACCCATGTTTCAGAAGAACAAATGCATTTAACTCCAAATCCTTGTAAAATGCTCAGTATTTAAACATCTTTTTCCCAAGAATTTTTTTATTGACACCTGTGCAGTCACATTTTGTCCACCTACACATCTCCTTGGGAAGATTTGGAGTACTCAAAAGAAACACACATTACAGTAGTTTCTCCAATTGTTTTTATATATTAAACATAGTTTCTGCTGAAAAAAAAAACAAATTGATAACCTAGCAACCTATTATAGTTGCTCCCTTATTCTATACAAATTATATCTTTAATACTTTGGGCTCTTGTAAGGTGTTGAAAGAGTGTCAGTTGTTTTTAGGAAATTATTTAAATATTTACTCTCTTATTAATATGTATATTTCAAAAAGATAGAGAAAATCCTATATTTCGATATTTTAGTTTACTAGTCTTAATTTAATGGCTCTTTGTCAGATCTCCACCATTCTTCCACAAACCTCCCCCAAATCCTTTCCATGCAAAGGCTAAGATAGTGGTGAGCTTACAGAAGAAGACAAGGCAATGTTTTAGGGGTCTTGTGTATTCCCTTTGGCATTCCTCATCATACTATTCTTTTCTTACTGTTTTTCCTTTCCTTTTCTCCCAAATCAGAAGATGTTTGGCATGAAAAGATGCCTTGACACTATCCTAGCTATTTACCAAACTATAATAACTAGTCTCTTACGGCATTACAGCTACTTCTGGACAGGCCCAGTTGCTCTTTTTCCACCATTTTTCTGCTTCCTCTTTACCTATTCCTTGTAGCTGCTAATGCCCCCCTCATATTGCCTTCTATTTATCATCACTATTTCCTACCCATTCTTCCTCTTTCTCCACCTGTTCCTCTCTCTGTGTCTCATTCTCTGAAGCTCTTTCTCCCACACCTTACCTCTCTCCATTTATTTTACCTCCTTTCCTTCCATCTATAATAGAATAAAATATATTTTCTATATTCTTAATGATTTATATAAGGTCTCATCCATTGAAATTTTAGTTTCTTTAGGGAAGGAATTGCTTTTCTTTTATTCTGAGAGCTTAGCATACTCATGGGAATATAGGAAACACCTCATATATGCTTTTTGATTGATTGATTGATTGATTAATTGCTGTGACTCAGACTGGTTTATACCATGCCTTTTCTGTTCTCTCCTCTTGTGTCTCATTCTACATTTTAGTCTAAATTTTTTCTGGGACTATCTCTTTGATATTCTCCTTTTATGTGATTCAAATCATCCTGACACACCTTGGTCACAGACCCTTTTTACCACTAGATTAGCATTTGCATTTCATGGCTTCTGCCAAACCAGCCAAGTACTCCTATCTTAAGTTCTGTATCCTTGCCTCCTCTCTCTCTCTCTCTCTCTCTCTCTCTCTCTCTCTCTCTCTCTCTCTCTCTCTCTTTCTCTCTCTCTCTTTCTTTCTCT
>NW_025349593.1:0-4696 GCF_016433145.1 Gracilinanus agilis
ATGGTCCAGCTTGGGTGAGTGAAGCCCACAGGGAGGGAAATCAAGTAAGAAATGAGAATTTCAAAGATGGAAGAGATTTCAATAGACTTCTAGTCCCTTCCATAACCAAAAAAGAATCCCCACTATAACATAAATAACATATGGTCATCCAACTTTTCCTTGTAAGCCCTCCAAGTGGAACTCACTGCCTCCCCAATTAGCCCAATCCACTAATGGACAGCTCTCATGATTTACAAATTTTTCCTAATGTGAAATAAATTTGACTCTGCAATTCCTATCCACTGTCGAAGTTCTACCCTCTGAAGTTAAATAGGACAAATCTAATTGATTTTTCACCTGAATCCCCTCTAAAGACATGAAGATAGTTGTGTTTCCCTTCCCTTGTTTCCTCTAGGCTACACAACCATGATTTCTTCAACTGTTCTCATATGGCACAAACCTGAGGTCCTTCACAACCCCAATTTCTCTCCTGTGGACATTTTCCAGCTTATCAGTGTCCTTTCTAAACCGTGTCACTCAGAATGGAACATAATACTACAAATGGCATTTGTACAGTGGGACTGTTCCCATCCCTTTACTCCAGGATGGAATGCCTCTCTTCATTCAGCTCAAAATCTCATTAGCTTTTTCTGGCAGTATTATCTCAATTGATTCAAATTGAACTTGAAGTCCACTAAAACTCAGTTTGCTGAAAAGGTAGGTGACCACTGGATTGGGAAAACCTCTAATACCTGAAGAGTTGGGATTATTTTGGGAGTCAAAAGGAAACTTCAGAGGGATTCTGAGAGTGAAACATTGTCCCATCCCACCAACTCAGGATGCTTACTGTCACTTTGAATGCTGACTTCCTACATCCTGATCTCTGCTGAAGACATCTAACATCCCTACACTCTAATCCTGGAAACCAGTAATTTCTTGGTAGAGAAACGTTTGTCCTGCCATGGTTCTTCAAGGTCCTCTATTTCCCCTGCCTAAGTAATCCCTGGTCTTCTCCTGTGCCAGGAACTGAATATCAAATTCCCCATATGAATCGTCTCTCCTAATAGCAAATCGAGCTCCTTGAGAGTAGGGAGGGTCTCAAATTTTCATCTGTATCCTGAACGCTTGGCACAGTGCTTTACATATAATAAGCACTTAGTTAATTAAGCCATTCCATAATTTGGCAATGTTGGAGACAGCTCTAATGCTAGCATTCTTTTATTTCAGGTTCAGCGTTGGAATGAAATGAAGCATTGCAAGTCATTAAACAGTTAACAAAAGGAGATTTACTTTGCTCTAAGCCAGGAAGGATATGCAACAAGGAGTTAGTGGCATTTAGTTTCTCTGAATGTGCCTTTCTTCCTCCATATGGGAATTCTGCTGGTCAGGGCAATATATGATGGACATGGCAAACTTCCTAGTCTTCAGAAATCCAAATTCAGGACTCTGACTTTACATGGATGATACTTTTAGGTGACCAAGGAAGCTGTCTTGGGGAAGCTGGAGTCAATCAGTTCCTAAAGACAGCTTTGGCTCCTTTTAAGGAAACCTAACCCCTGTTAAAGGGGGGAAGGAAGAAGAGCCTGGGCAAACCTCATGTTGGGGGTGAGTGTGGAGCAACTGTACCAATAAAAGACTGGCAAATATTAGTCTTATCAGACAATAATATAGAAGAACAATGGTGGGAAGACCTGGTAGATGGCTATTTAAGTAATATAGGTGGGTGGTGATAGTGGGTGATAGGAGGTGGTAACAATAGGAATTGAAAGGAGAGATATGAGAGTTTGTAGAGACATAGAAAGTACATGAAATCAGATTGGGTGTAGGGAATTTGGGAAAGATCAAGACTGGAAGTATAGAGTTGGGTTCTATATAGATCTACTGAACCCTATCAAAAATGATAGTGAATGTGACTGAGAAGAGAGAGAAAGAGAATCAAGGACAGAACTTTGGGAAACTCCAAGATCTTAATGTCAGGAAGAAGGACCATCATAAGGAAGAGATATTGGATGTTATTTTGGTTTCCATAAGGCAGAGTTCTGTGCAGTAACATTAAGCCGTAGAGAGGAAGAATTAGGCTGATGATCCAAGCTTAACAAAAGTAGAAGGGGCTGCCATGGGAGGAAGTGGATTCCCCCTCACTTAAGGTCTTTCAAGGAGGGATAGCTGGCTATTTGTTAGGTATGTGCGAGGGGTTGTTTCTGTTCAGGTATTTGCGTAATCAGATGATCTCCTTGTCCCCTTCCAACTGATAGAGGAGGTAGTGAAGGAGTCAGAGAAGTAGTTAGAAATGGATGAATGAGAAAGCATCAATCAAGTACATGCTATGTGCTTTGGTGCTGGGGATAAAAAGGCAAAAACAAGTCAGTGCTTGCCCTCGGGGAGCTCATATTCTACAAGGGGAGAAAAAACATAAAGTGATTGGGGGTGGCCAGGAAAAAGAGTTTTGGTTTGGGTGAGTGAAGCCATAGCTCAGTCAATTATTAAATTGACAGTAGGTGCCAGAAGGATTAAACTACTTTCCCTCACAGCCCAGTTGTGCCCAAGAACCCTAGGAATAGTAAAGATCCCTTCCATGGTCACTTTTCCTGAATGTATTATATTTCCAGATGAAACTGTAAACTCCTGAAGGCAAAGATTGCTTCCTTTTTATATTTATATTCCTAGCCCCTAGGGTAGTGCTTGATACATATTGTTCTCAAATTGATCCCTACTGCCTCCTTTTCTCTACCAGGAATATCATTATAGACACTGCACTTTCAGAGCTCATACCTCTCTCCCCATTTCTAGGGTTGTTAATCTACTCAGGATAAAAAAGGATAGAATAAAGTTTAGTAGATGTTCAATGACTTGACAGAATAGTATTTTGAAGGTCAAGGAAGGAATGTGCCAAGGCGGAGGGAATGATCGTCAGTGTCAAAAACTGCATGGTAGTAAAGGAGGATGAAGAGTGTATTGGATGAGTGGGTCAAGGGGTTCTTGGCACTGGAAAGAGGTTTCAGTAGATATTTTGGAACCCAGTTATTCTCTGATTCCTTTTCTTGGTCCAAGTCATCAAGTGACCTGGTTGGGAATGTGAACTACAATCAAATATTAAAAAAAATGAATTTGCTTATTATTTATTTATAGTTCACAACCACTAATACAACTGAAGATTAAAAGTAAGACTTCTTTCAACCATAAATTCTGAATGTCTATTTCTATCACTGTGGCCATAGAGACCCTTAAGGGGCACTCTGTTATTGGAGGGAAGTACTTATTCCTGAATTCCATTTGATAAACTTTAGTTGGTGCTATTGAAGTTGACTTGAATACTGGTATTTTTCAATTAAGAAAAAAATCTAGTGCTGAAAACAAAACTTAATAATTCCTTCCCTCTTATTAAAGTCCTAACTTCTTTTTGTCTTTATTTTTTTTAGTTATACATAGAAACAATTCTTGACAATTGCTTTCTGACATTTTAGGATCGGATTTCCTCTCTCCCTGAGGCAGTAAATAGTCTGATATAGGTTATACCATGGTTTCAAGCAACGCATCCTAATGATTCTTTAACAAAACTTTTCCAAAAGTGTTTTTTGATTATAGCCATTATATCTCCTCACCACTGCTCTTAAAATTATTTAGTGAAAAAAAAATTGTCCTTAAATTAATATGCCAAAGTACTGTCTCTGGACCCAGAGGAACTGGGTTCAGATCCTATCTCTACCACCTTTGTTGACCTTGAGCAAGTCACGACTTTCGTAGGGTGTTTCTGCATCCCTGAAATGAGAGACTGGACCAGATAACCTCTGAGGTTATTACTAGATTTAAATCTGTAATTTTAGGCTTTAGGCCAGCTTCCCCATTTTTACCAATAAGGAAACTATGGGAGAAATCACAGTGCCGAGGGTAGGTGCAGTGACTTTCGAATGGGAACACTGTTGGCTCAAAGATCAGTTTTGCCACACTTAATGTGACCTTGCTTCAAATGCTTCATCTATTTGGGACTGTTTAAAGCAGAGATTGGACTAGATGACCTCTAAAGTCCTTTCCAGCTTTAAACCCCAAGATCCCATTAGGTCTGTCTTCAAAACTGTAAAACTATGGTGTTAGATTAGATGATCCCCTTGGTCGTTTCCAGCCCTAACTGTTAGAAGCCCATAAAGCTCAGGGAGAAGATGCTTTTCCAACAGCAAGTACTGAGTTGAGCTCCCGGGTTGCCTTTCGCCTCTGTGTTCTCAGTCGCCTGGCACATAGTAGGCGCTTCGTTAAGTTTTTAACGATTTCGAGTTCCACAGAGCCCGTGGGTTTGGATCTGGGGTCTTCCGACCCCCTCCTGTCCGGTGCCTTTTCGAGTCTGCATGATGGGAGATGCACCGCGCTCCAACTCGTAACCCGTCTCAACAGCCTTTGTGGGCGCACATGCTGGGACCTGCCGTCCCCAGAGTGCCAGCGCAAGGCTAGTGGGGGGTCTTGGCCAGCCACCTGGGGAACCCTGCAAAGGAGCTCGCCCCAGAACGGCACGGGGATGAGGGGCGCGGGAGAAGCGCGGAAGGGCTGGGGGAGGGGGTGTCCTCCCTTTAGCTCATTTCACTCAGGGATCGCGCTAGGGCAGTCCCCACCCGCGCCTCTGGTAGGAGCGCCGGCCCCGCGCTCCCCGCGCGCCCCTCGCTGAGCCCCCGGGCCGGTGGAGCATGCGCGCTAGCGCCACCCCATCCCCGCCCCCTTCCCTCGGCAG
>NW_025349594.1:0-5611 GCF_016433145.1 Gracilinanus agilis
TATATTATATATTATAAGTATATGATGTTATATATTATATAGAATATGATATAAATAAAATTAATAAAGCCTGCAGGAGGACAGGGTTTAGGGAGGGCCTGCAGGAGTCAGTGAGTTTAGAAAGCTAGTCTACACTCAGATGAAAGCATTTGTTGTTCCGTTATTCCAGTCATGTCTGATTCTTCATGGCCCCATTTGGAGTTTTCTTGGCAGTGACTTGCCATTTTCTTCTCCAGCTCATTTTACAGATGAGGAAACGGAGGACAATAAGGTTCGATGACTTGGCCAGGGTGGCACGGCTAGTCGGTGTCAGAGGCTGGATTTGAACTCAGCTCTTCCTGACCTTGGGCCAGGGCTCAATCCCCTGCACCACCTGGCTCCCCTCCTGTAGAGGGGAAATGGAATGATGTCAAGTTCAGACTTTATGCCCACTTTGGTTCCCTACCAAACCAGCTCTGCCATTCTGTGGCCCAACAACATTTTTAAAATGGAAAGTGAGAAAGCCAGGCCGATTTTCTTAGGGTTTCCCTGGTGCCCAGAGGAGGGCAGCCGTCCTGGCACTTGCTCGGGCCAACATGGCCTCTCTGAGGAAATCGTGGTGGTCCCCAGCTCGGCGCTCCCAGGACCTCTTCTCAGATTGCTGCCAGGCTCAGCTGCTCAGGCAGAGCCCTCTGACTGGGGGTTCAGAAGCTGGGGATGAGGCCTGAGCTGGGACGAGGGGGTCAGGGAGCCCACAGCCAGGACGTGGGGGGGGCTCTTTCTTCTCTGTCTGGGCCCTCCAATTCCCTCTGGTCAGCTTCCTGTGGTCCTTTCCCCTCCCCCAAGATGATCCCCCTCTCCGAATCTACCAGCACCCCAAGAGGCACTTTCTCGTTTTGTTTTCCTTACTTGTTTTTTGGGAAAGTCAGCCGTCTGCAAAATCTACTGGAGAGGGAAAACTTCCATGATCAAAAGAGGAAGCTCAGACCACGTGGAAATGCCGCTGGATTTCAAGACTGGTGCCCTGGGCCGAGTTCCAGTTCCCTCACTTGCCACCTTAGGCAAGTGCCTCCCTATCCCTGGGCCTCAGTTTCCTCCATTGTAAAATGAGGAGGATGGAGCAGGACTCGGTGTTCTCCAAGAGCCTGTCCAATTCTAAATCCTCATAATGTATTTCAGCTCTTAAAGCTGAGCTCAACAGAGCCAGGAAAGTAGCATGTACAGTGATGGCAAAAAAACTCCACCTAAAATTGAAAATGAAGTGCCAATCTTCACACATGCAGTTAGAGCACAAGGGGAAACGGCAGTGGACTTGAAGTACCTAACTCAGTCCCTTGATTGCTCCCAGCCTCAGTGTCCTCACCTGTAAAATGGGGAAAATAAGAGCACCTCTCTCCCACCTTTTGATGAGGACTAAATGAGATAAGATAGGTGGAGAGCTTTGAAAACTTTAATAGATATCCAAATGCTGGCTTTTTACTTGTAATGACCAATTTTGTCTGCAGAAAAGAGATGAACAAATGCAACTCCCTCCTTTTCAGAGAGACAGAGAAAGAGAGACAGGGAGAGAGAGAGAGATGGGGTGAGAGACAGAGGAAGGGAGAGAGAGAGAGAGACAGAGACAGAGAGACAGAGAGAGAGACTGAGTCTGAGACTGAGACACAGAGAGAGAGACAGAGAGACAGAGACACAGACACAGACAGAGACAGAGACACAGAGAGAGAGACAGAGAGAAAGAGGGAGTCAGGGAGAGAGATAAAGGGAGAGACAGAGAGAGAGATAGAGGGAGAGACAGAGACAGGGAGAAAGAGAGACAGACAGAGAAAGACAGAGAGAGATAGGGTAAGAGACAGAGGGAGAGAAAGAGACAGGGAGAAAGAGAGACAGACAGAGACAGAGACAGACAGAGAGAGAGACAGACAGAGAGATAGAGAGAGCAGAAAGACAGAGGGGGGAGAGAGAGAGAGAGAGAGAGAGAGACAGGGAGAGAGAGAGACAGAGAGATGGGGAGAAGGAGAGAGAGAGAGAGAGAGAGAGAGAGAAGAGATGGAGGTGAGAGAAAGAGAAAGACAGAGAAAGAGACAGAGAGAAAGAGACAGGAAGAAAGCGAGAGAGACAGAGAGATGGGGTGCAAGACAGACAGAGAGAGAGAGAGGAAGAGAGAGAGAGATGGGGGTGAGAAAGAGACAGGGAGCGACAGAGACAGAGACAGAGAAGACAGGAGTACTGTTGCATTTGCTATCAGACTTAGTTTCTGTTTGTTGGATATGTAACTTTTTCTTTTTACAAGGAAAGGCTGGTGGGAGGAGGAGATTTATATCTAGGAATGACTGATTTTAAAAAAAGGCATCCATAATATTTTAATTCATATAAAATCAAAGCAAAATGTACTATAACCAATCTTTTCAGGTTTTTAAAAATTTATAAGCATTCTTCTCTTTTTTCAATTTTGAGTTCCAAACCCTCTTGGTAGAGACATTGATAATATTTTTAAATTCACATAAAATAAAAGCAAAATGTATTATAGCCAAATTTTTGTTTAAGTTTTTTTTTAATTTACAAGCATCCTTTTCTTCAATTTTGAATTCCAAATTCGCTCATAGAGACAATCGTTAAAATAGCACAGTCCAAAAGAAAAACTATTAAACTAAGAGTTCACGACAGTCGATAAAAGGCCTCCCTTTTCCTCTTTTTTTGCCCAATAATGGGATGGACTTGACTGCGAAAGTCACTTCTAGCTCTTCCAGTGTTAGAATCAGAGGATTGGGGATCCCCAAAAGGAGACATGAAAATTTTCTCTTTTTCCCCCTCAAACGGAGTTGCTGCTGCCCGTCCCGGGTCTGCCCTGAGTTTATCCTTTGAAAGCCAAGGGGGTCTCAAGCAAGAACAGGGCGTCCAACACAAAAGAATCCAAAGCGCAGCCCTTTCTCACTTCGGAAGAGGGTCGGGTGGGAGGGCTGCTGGTGCTCTCCAGCGGTCCCGGAGGAGGAAGCTGGAGCCCAGCGTTAGCACCGCAGTAAACCAGATCCATTTTCCGTCCAAAGGAAACGCGATGACATCGCCCATTTAGTCCATTGGAAAGAAAAGGCAACCCTGGAGCAAGGCTGCTGGTTGTCAGGCTTCTCTCTGGGTTCTCCAAGGTACCTCCCACAGGTTGCCAGGCAACAGCATAGTATTTCTGTGAACTCACTACCCAGCAATAACTGACCTTGCATTCTAATGTTTCGGGGACTGATTTTTTAAATGGAAAAAAAAAATCAAATAAAGACTAAAAACACAGCCATGAGCAGTATCTGTCCTATTCAATGGGTACCGCAGGTGGAAGATTCCAGGAGTTTTTACATCAGTGGCAAACTTGGGTTGGGGGAAGTGCTAGTGGACTTTTCTTTTGCAGAAACATTTTGCCAAGAAAGAAATAACGACAAGACGACAACGACAATGACAACGACAACAACGACGACAACGACAACAACAACAAAACAATCCAGTGGACAGGAAAAAATGAATTAAAAAATATAGACTTGGGACAATATCGGTAAAGAGATTGCTTAAAGGTGGTGGAGCCCAGGGCTAAGGTGGAAATTAGATGGGGGGGGGTGGATATAGTCGGTTTAATTATCATTTAATCAACAGCCTTTAAGAGACAAAGAATAAGTCCCTGTGATTTAAAAAAAAAAAATCTGGAAGGGCCTTTGCTCAATCTGATTTTCCTGTCCCCTGAAAGCATGAAGAGGGGGTTAAGCAAGGAAGATCTCCTTCAAAGTTTCACCTAAACATTAAGTGAGTCAGAGACCAGGAGGCTTTGCTAGTAATGATTTTCCTTTTTTCTTTTTTAATCAACAGGACCTAACGGAGGATGATGGCTGGGCATTACTTACCCTGACTTTCATTCAGTCATCACTTTTTGAAAATTTCTACTTGCCGGGTTATTCAAACATTCATGTTTGGTACAGTATTAATAGTAATGATTTCTACCCTACCTGAAATAAAAACAACCCCCCCCCAACATTTCTGGAGCTCATAGGAGATAAAAAAAAAGACCTTAGATTATTTTATCATTTGACAAAGATGAAGTATGGATTATTTAGAATGCTCGTCTCAGGGTCAGGAAGGCCCGGGTGCAAATTCTACCTCTGATATTGCCTATGTAACCTTTCTCAAGGCACTTAGACTTCCAGTGCCCTCAGCAACTCATTAATATTATAAAGTTCAGGAAAAGATGCAGAGGACCTTTGTGCCTCAACTGGAGTTCCCTATGCCAAAAAATTACAGGTCCAATCTCCATCTCTATGTTTATAGTTCCTATATCCAGGTCCAACAATGGCCTAAGAACCCTGAATTTGGAATCAGAGGCCTGGGATTGGAATGCAAAATGGGATAATTAGTACCCATAGGACCTTGGGTAAGTCATTCTCCAAGTCTCCATTTCCTCATCTGCAAAATCTAGGGGAATGAACCAGAATCTAAAAGGTTGGTAAGCTATAGGCCTGCCTTTTGTCTTTATGAGGAGCTAAGAATGATTTTTACATTTTTAAGTACAATAAAATTTTATTTTGAAAACATCAAACCATTGTTCATTCCTGAACCATACAAAATCAGGCAGCAAGTTGGATTTGGCCCTTGGCAGTAGTTTGCAAATTACTGATAATAATGATGAAAATAATAAAAATTCATATTTATATAGTGCTTGAAGGATAGCAAAGAACATAATTTACCTAATCTCATCTGATGATCTCCAAGGTCTCCTCTAACTCTAAATATTATGATCTTATATGTGTAATTTGAAGACCACCTAAATTCAGAGAAACTCAACACTAAGTTGGCTTCTAAGTGACAAATTTTTGGCCACAGAAGCACCCAAAACCATCTCCAAAGGCAGAAAAGGGGTTGAGGTGTGCTAGGCTCTAGAAATACCTCCACCAAAGAGATCACAGGTCCTTGTCTATTCAAACAAATATGGATGTCTCATCTCTCCAACTAGATGGTAAACTCCCTGAGGACAAGGACTCTTTGGATCTAGACTAAAAGATTTTGGGAGTAACTAAGTGGCACAGTAGATAGAGCACCAGACCTGGAGTCAGAAAGACTCATCTCCCTGAATTCAAATCTGACCTCAGATACTTACTAGTTATGTGATCCTGGGCAAGTCCTTCACCTTGCTTGCCTCAGTTTCCTCATCTGTAAAATGAGATGGAGAAGGAAATGGTAAACTACACCGGTATTTTTCTAAGAAAACCACAAATGAAATCCTAAAGGACCAGACACAACTAAAGAACTGAACAACAAGATAATCTTTAAGGTCCCATAGAGCTCTAAATCAACCCTGTGATCTCTATATTTAAATCTTTTGGGTCTTTTCCATCACTTGGGGTAAAGTGGTCTAGGAAGTGTCTGAGGTCAAATTTGAACCTAGGACCTCCTATCTCCAGGCCTGGTTCTCAATTCACTTCTCTGCCCCCTCCTGAAAGCTTTTCAGGAACTCTCTAGTTGTCAACAATAAACAAACAAATAAATGAATAATGAGTAAACAAACAAACAAATAAGTAAATGAATGAATGAATAAATAAACAAACAAACAAACAAACAAATAAATAAATGAGTAGATGGTCAATAAAGCAATAAATCAACAAAA
>NW_025349595.1:0-2155 GCF_016433145.1 Gracilinanus agilis
CCTTCCCTCCCTCCTTTCCTCCTTCCTTTCTTCCTTCCTTCCCTTTCTCTCTTCTTTCCTTGCTTCCTTCATTTCATTCTTTCTCTTTCTTTCATTTTTCCTTTACTTCCTTTTTTTCCTGTCTTTTGTCTCTCTATCATTATCTACCAGTTTGTCCCCCATCTCAAAAAAGAAGCCCTTGGTTTTTCTCATTCTATAACTTTAGTCCATCATTTTTCTACCAAAAGGTAATTTGTATCCTTCATCATCAGTCTTCCAAGGTCCTCATTGGTCATTGCATTGATTATAGTTCTTTAATCTTTCAAACCTATTTTCTTTTATGTGATTGTGGTTGTAATATTAATTGTTCTCTTGCCTAATGTTCTTGAATTTTTCTGTATTTGTCATTTTTTGTCATTTCTTGCATAACAATGGTATTCTCTTCCATTTGGGTGCCTCAGTTTGTTCATCCATTCTCCAGATAAGCCTCTCTGTACTTAGCTAAGGCTGGCCCATAAAAAGTAGACCCTAGACTTTAGCTAAGGATCTATTCCAAGCCTTTCCAACATGATAGAACCTAACAGTTCTACCAAGTTCCAGGGCCAAAGTCTTCAAGAACCTAGCATTACCCTTATATTCTAATAGGTCATGAAAGATTTTATGGAGAGAATTAAGACATATCCAAAGAAAATAATGAATGATATAAAATGTATTATTCAATTTTAAAAGCAAAGCTATCCTAATTTTAAAATACATTACTTAAAAATAATAATTATTTAGAGAGTGTTTTTGAGGAATTGCTTCTATATTTTCTCCTCCGATATTCCTAAATCCTGCACCATGATGTAACAAAAAATGTGCCAAACTTAAAACCAGATTTTCATCTCAGATCTTTTGTCTTTATATGATAACAGCAATTTCTTTAACCTCTCTACACTTGTTTCCTCATGTATTTGTAGTGTACCTCATCCCTCATGTAACATATGAAACAAATACTATTACACTTGTGTGTTAGACATTTGATCATTTGAGTCTTCCAAAAACCACTTTATTAATTTATTGGATATAGAGCATAGGTATCAGAGAAAATGAATTGTTCAGCTTTTGCCCTTTTAGGGCTTATAATGATTATGAAAACTAGAGTAGTTACCACCCTAAGTGACTTGCTGACAGATTGTAAAAGGAGGAAGCTAGGTGGTGTAGGAGCTAGAGCTCTGGACTTCTGGACTCAGATACTTCCTAGCTGCGTAGCCTTGGGGGAAGTCATTTAACCTCTGTTTGCTTCAGTTTCCTTGATTGTAAGATGAAGATAATAATGGTACCTACTTCCCAGGGTTGTTATGAAGATCAATTCAAATAATATGTGTAAAATACTTAGCACAGTCCTTGGCACTTAGTGGACTATATAAATGTTAGCCCTTGTTGCTATTGTAATCATTATTCTCATTTTGCAAATGGTTTGTTCTTTTCAGACTTTGATGGGTCTGTGTAAAGGGATATGTGAAGAAATTCCTCAATCAGCATGATAGATCTAAAGAGTAGGTAGTTGTTGGCCGGCTGAAATATCTTGTGTGTTCCTTATGGCCCAAAAAACCAAGTTAACTATCTCTGTAGTCTATTATACAACAGAGTTTTTGCTGTCTGTTGAGAAGACAGATTGCTCTTGAGAGGAAATTGCTTCATGTTTCTCCTTTGTACCTCTTCCAGGGTATAGCAAGAAGGAAAGGATTTCTCTCTCTTCCCTTCTCCACCTCCACCAGTGGCAATGGCAGAGATATTGTGCAGTGGAGCAAATCATTCATAGAAGAGGTTGGGCCCAGCAAAAGCCAGCTTCAGAAATTCCAAGTATGGAATTGAGCTAAGCTGCAAAGAAGACTCAGCACTGTGGCTCCATGAGAAAAGAGGTGTGAGGTGCCTTGGCCATTCCCTCCCCACTACATCTGCCCTTCTCTGTTAGAGTAATCTGCGTGTGCACTCATTTCCCCCACGTAATAGATAATTAGTAAATTACTAAACGAAAGGCTAAATGAATAAACTATTATATATTACATATATATTATAATATAATAAAAAGTAAACTCTATATGGTAAGTCAGATTCTTTAACTGGATTATTCTTGGGAATATGTATCTGTAGCAATCTATGTTCAGACAGATACACACACACATATATATAT
>NW_025349596.1:0-8092 GCF_016433145.1 Gracilinanus agilis
ATCATTCAAGGAATATATATTATATATAATATATATTATTCAAGGAATATATATTCAAGGAAATTCAAGGAGATTTCAAAGAAACTATGTTTGTACATAGTTATTTTCATGTCTTCTCCCCCTTTAGACTGGGAGTTCCTCTAAATGAAGGGGGGGGCTCTGTTTTTTTGTCTTTTCTCTCATCAATACAACACAGTGCCTGGCATATAGCAGGAGCTTAATAAATACCAAATGACTGACTGACTGATTGATAATTTGATTTCTAGTTTCTTCTCTAGCGTCAAGATCAGTCATTACAATGGAACAATATTTAGCTTGGTTCAAGGGTTCAGTTTTAACAATAATAATAGTAATCATATAAGCCTATATAGTAGTCATTATAATAGTATGGTAAATAGTATTTCTAATAATCACGGGAATACTGATGGGTTTGCAAAGCATTTTGTATATGTTGCCAATGGAAAGTTTTCTTTCTCTTTCTTCCTACTCCCATATCTGCCCATCAGTTCTAAAAAGAGCTCTTTGGTACGGTCTGTCCCTGGCCAGCCACAGGGAAGGGAGCAATCAGGGCCAGAGTTCAGTGATTAAGAATCACTGGGTGCCTTGGTGCTTCCCAAGACAATAAAGGCATTCTCGAGAGCTCGAGGCCAACGAGTACTTGGCAAGACAATGAAAAAGCAATGAAGGAAACCGAGTGCCAGCGTTGCAGGGGAATCCATCAGCCTCGCCATTTAGCTTTCAAAGCTAGACTCCCCATCCGTCAATCTGTTCTCTCCTACCTGATGGGCATCCTAGAGTATGTTTGGCTTCATTTTCTGTGCTCCTATCTCTTACCTTCCAAAGAGTTCCTGCCTTGGAGCACCTTGCTAACCAGTACTGGAAATGGTCCTGTTTCTCAGCCCTAAAATGACATAGAAACTGTGATAATAACATCGACTCCCGATGCTTTTTCTTGAAGGCTTTGTAAGTGGCCATCGAAGTCTTCGTTTAACTCTGTCTAAAACAGAAAATTCGATTTCCTCAAAACAAATTATAGGCTTGCCTGCCTGCCTACTCTTGTTTTAGATGGAAGGAATAGATTCGGTTCAGTAAATGAGCCAGGCTCCATGCTAAGTGATGTGGATAAAACCCCCCAAATCCCCCCAATTCCCACCCTTAAAGAGCTTACACTCTATTGGGGCTATACAATTATGTATGTGTAAGTATACACAATGCACACTTTATGGTGGGGTGGAGGGACAAACATCTAAGAAGACAAGAAGGACCTCTAGAAGGACATGGCACCTGAGCTGTCCTTAGAGAAAAGTCAAGGATTCCAAGAGGAGGAAGGATTCCAGGCACCAAGATAGGAGACGGAATGACATCTGAAAGGAAGAACAAGTTAACCACTTTAGTTGGAATGTAGAGGACATGAGGGGGAGTAATGTAAAATCGGTTTGAATAGAGAGGTTGGAGACAGGCTTTGAAAGGCATTAAATGCCAGATTGAAAGTCTGTATTTTATCCTAAAGATAATAGGGTGTCAGAGACCTTTCTTGAGGAAAGAAATGACATCATCTGACCGATGATTTAAGTATATCTGTTTCTTTTATATGTAATTGGAAAAAATAAAAAAATATTTTAAAAAGAATATCCATTTCTTTGTGAATGATGGATGGAGGAGGGAGAAACTAGATGCAGAGAGAGCGGAAGTGATGAAGGACCTGAGCTAGGCTGGCTGGGGATGAGTTCAGAAAAAAGGGTTGATGTGAGATATGTGGGGTGTCTCTTAGATATTAAATATATATGTATAGAATAAATCATCCTTTGACCTAAAATTAGGTTCCAGAACCTGTAAGCCATCTTAGGGAGGTAAAGTGATACCAAAGAACAAGCAACAGATCTGAAGTCTGAGAATTGGGGTTCCATCCAGTCCCAGCTTTACCATTTAGCACCTATGTGACCTTGGTCCTCTTTGGCTCTCAGTGTCCTCGTCTATAAAATGAGAAGGTAGCACCAGTTGATCTTTTGGATATCTTTCATGTCTAAATTTTCTGATCATTTCCACTTTGAGCCAATATAATGAGATTATTGGTGCCACCATTGCTTATCACTTAAGCCCTCAGAGCTTTAGAAAACTCTGCAAGACCATAAATGGCAGAGAAAGTGCATTGGTAGAGGGAATGTCCTTATCTGGGAGTTCCTTATATCAATGATGTCACAAGTCTAGTCCCTGTCTCTGTCCCTGTGATTTTTTCCATTCATAGGGCATTGCTTAGGCCCTAGAATACCCTTTAGAAGGGTCACTGAATGCAAATCAAACTTCAGATTTCCCCAATCCTAAATTCAACACTGATGAAAAGAATGCCATGGTAATAGTACCTTTAGAATTGGGAAAGAATTTGGAAATTCTCTAAGATCATATGAAATCTAAGATCTCTATGATCAAATGGGATAATATTTGTAAAATGTTTAGTACTGCCTGGCACATAGTAGGTGCTTAAAAAATACTTGTTCCCTTCCCCTCTAGTTAAGTTCATTCATTCTTTTTCAAAGATGAGGAGACTAAGCCTCAAGGGTGATGGCCATTGGGCCTTGCCCAAGAAACACACGAGTAATAAGAAAATGTTGGCATGGCCCTAGAGTCAGAGACCCAGGGTTGGAGCCCTGGTTCCTGTCCAAATATTGGTTCAAAGCCAATATTTCATTGTTTTGGGTTTGGGTTTCCTCAGTTATAAATTAAGGGGGTTGCAATGATGACCTCCAAGGTCATTCTGAGCTTAAAGTTCGGTTCTTGGGCTCCTTCTCCTTGGTGGCTAGCGCCATAGCATCTTTACCTACCATAAGAAGTGGGAGGGTAAAAGGAAATAACAGGACAAAGGGATTGGCCAATATTCCCAGGATTCTGCAGAGGATTTCACGAGCTGAATGGACTGGGCTCATTTCCCTTCTGGCAAAGAGAATTCAAAAAGTTGTTTTTCCTGGGGCTGGGTCAAGACTCCTTTAACAGGGGATTCTAGCAGAAAATCCAGCCTTCATGTTAACAAGGAAACAAGGCTCTGTTGTCTTAACCATCTTCTTTCCTCTTTTTTTTTCCAGGCCCTACAGACCCGTTGACAGTGTAGCCAGTAATTGAAAATGGAGTCGGATGGATAAAATGAACAGATAAAATGAACAAATAAAGCTAGGAGCAGTCGGGAAGGAAGGAGCTCAGCCAAAGTTCATCCATTCCAAAACTTTCCAAATGGCTGCCAGCCCCTTATCCCTGCTGAATGCAGATTGCACATTTTTTTCCCTCCAATTACTGGAAAAATCATCAGAGAAGATCCAACCCATTTTGCGGAAATTTGACTTTGATCTTCTTCTTTACATAGAGCAAGGAGTTCTGGAATTAGAATCACAACACTTGGGTTCAAGTGCTAACTTTAACCCATAGAAGCTGTGGGACTCTAGGCAAGTCCTTTTATTTTTCTCACTTTCCTTATGTATAAAAATGGGTAAAGTAATACTTTTACTTTGTTTCATAGGCAAAGTTACAAAAAATACTCTTTCTTATGGGAGCACATGGACAGTTGCACAGGATGGGCTTTACCCTGTTTGCCTCAGTTTCCTCATCTGTCAAATGATATGGAGAAGGAAATGGCAAACCACTTGAGTATCTTTGCTGAGAAAACCCAAATGGGGTCATGAAGAGTTGGACATGAGCAAAATCATTCAACAACAACAATCCTGGATGTCATTTAACTCTCTGAATCTCAGTTTATTTACATATAAAATGGTATTTCTAGCTTCTATTTCACAGTGCTTTTTAATGAAGAATTTACATCATAAATGATAAAGTACTATGCAAATATTAGGTGTTCTAACAACACTCACTGCCTTTCTGAAATCATAAATTGTTCCATACTTCCTGAGATTTCTGGCTGCCTTCTTCCTTTTCTACTATTTACCATGGAGATGCTTTAAAGCCCACATTAATATTTGAGGATGCAAATCTCTTCAAAATGAGCTCTGCCCCCACCTAATTCTGCCATAATCAATATCTTTTCCTGCTGTATGGACCTGATTCTAATTTCTTTATATTATGTTGTCTCTGAGAAAAAGAGAGGCACAAAATTCAGAGCAATTCAATTTGAGCCTGAAGCAATCTGCCTTTGACTGAAGCCATCTAACCTGTATGAAAATGAATAAGAGACAGAAAAAGATATCATGGAAGCCAAGGGGAGAGAGAGGGGATCCCAGGGGGACTGGTGCTTACCAGTTAAATTGGAAGTGGTTTTATGCAGTTACCAGGATTAGAAGAAAATAAGGAATTGAAAACTCAGTCTTTAATGGTCTTTCCCACTGGCCTTTTTTCCCACCCTCCAAATAGCTAGCAGATTTTTAGCCTGACCTCAGTGACCCCTCAGGTTCCTTTAAATTCTAATTCAATGATCCCATGACCCTTGGAGGAGTCCCCCAAGTCTCTTTCCTCTCTTCTGATTCAGAGTCCATGAATAGCCTCACTGTCAGAAGCCTAGAGTAGCAACGATACTGACTAGTGTGAAATAATATGGAAAGAATGGAAAACTATAGTGTTAATAGAGAAAAGAGCATTATTGACTCTGGGAGTCTGAGATTCAAATCCTGCTTCTGGTGCTTACCTGTGTTTACTTATACATGTCACTTCATCTCTCTGTGCCTCAGCTTCCTCATCTGTAAAATGAGGAGGAGGAGGGTTGCGCTACATGGTCTCTGAGGTCCCTCCTAGCTCTTAAGATTCTAGGGTCTTAATCTAGCTTCACCAATAATTCACAAGGTTGGAGAGACAGAGACCGCTGCCAACTTCCCTTGGAGGAATCCAGCCCATCTGGATTCCAAGTTCTAAGTCATTGTGGCTTCAAAGTGTTGGAGGATGGGGGAAAGTAGGAGACCTCTGACTCCTACCTCAGTTACTCCATCCTTAAGACCTGGATGAAGTGCACATCAGCTCAAGGGCTCTGAATCTTTGGGGTATCATGGATCCCTTTGGCTGCCTGGTGAAACTGAGGGTCCCTTCTTGGAATTATGACTGTAAAGACAATAAGATACACAGGATTAAAAGGAAATCAAATATATTGATCTACAGTTATTGAAATATTCCTAAAGGTTCACAGACCTTGAGGGAAGAACCCAGTTCCAGATTCATACATCTATGGACTTGTTTAGCAGCTGAAAGTCATCTATAATCTAGAAGATTTAACTGAGTTTCCCCAGAGAGCTAAAGGACCCAAATCAGACTTCTCCAATCTCCATCTCCCACACACTCAGAATTACAACCTCTTCTCTCCAGCCATTTCTTTCTCTTTAGAATTCCTCCTTGTTTCTTGCCACTTCATTCAAGCAAACCATTATTAGATTCCAAAAAAACACTGACCTGTGACCCAAGGAGATTTCTCTATAAACAAGGGAGAGAATCAATTCCAGATCCCCAGAACTTCAGAATAGGGAGGACCCTCAACATCCATCTAACCCAACCTCTGCCTGAACCATAATATCTAAGAAAGGGTCATCTAGCCTTTTCTTGAAGACCTCCAAGAGAAGAAACCTATTTTCCTTCCAAGGCAGTCCATTCCACGTAACTGCAGTTATTAGGTGGGGTAGCTAAGTGGTACAGTGCATAAAGTGCTGAGCCTGGAGTCAGGAAGATTCATCTTCCTGAGTTCAAATCTGGCCTCATACACTTATTAGCTGGATGATTCTGGGCAAGTCACTTAACTCTGTGTGCCTCAGGTTCCTTATCGGTAAAATCAGCTGAAGAAGGAAATGGCAAACTATTCTAGTATCTTTGCCAAGAAAACTTCAAATAGGGCGATGAAGAATTATATAGAACTGAAAAAATGAGGTGGGTGGGAGAGAGACAGAGACAGAGAGAGAGAGGAAGTAAAGGGAGAGATAGAGGCAGAGAGGAAGCAAAGGAGAGGGAGAGACAGGGAGAGAGAGACAGAGACAGAGAGAGAATGATAGACAGACAGAAAAAGACAGAGAGCGGAGAAGGGGAGAGAGGGAGAGAAGGGGGTGGGGTGGAATCTGTGGATCCCCATCTCCTGGCTTCACCAGTCTCCTGCAAGACAATGCTCAAATCCCACTTTCTCCAAGACCTTTTTTGGTCTTCCCTCTGCTATAGCCTTCCTTCTGTGATTATTTCGCACTTTGTCCATCCTAGTCACCACCACCACCACCACTCCACCATTCCGCCATTATGATGAGAGCTCCTTGAAAGCAGAGACTGTATTTTCATCTTTCTTCGTATCCCCAGTGCTCTACACGGGGCATGGAGCATGGTAACCACTTAACAAATGCTTGTCTACTGCAAGAAGCTTGACAGATCTTTTCCATTTTTTCCCATCCATTTGCCTTCCTTCTTGTTTCACTTTAAGCATTCTTTGGACACCCTGGTTTCTTGGGGCATATTACAAGACTTTCTGTGAACACTGTTGTTCTTCTACCAGTTGTCTTGATAAGAAAAGTCAAGTCTCTAAAGTCAAGAAGAAAAATCATTGAAGAACGAGATAAGGTAGAAGAGAATTATTTAGCAGTGGCAAGGACCTCGGTCACATCATGTGCTGCAAACTCATTTTTATGACTTCTCCAACAACGTGTAATAGTCTAGAAGCCTACAAGTAGAGAAATTGTATGGTGGGAGTTCCCCAGTGATAAAGACTTACAGATCGGGAACAGCACCAAGAAGAAGTGTGGTGGCGATGGATTCTGGGGAAGAAACTAGAGAAACATTCGAGTCAAGGTTATGCTTGAAGACAAATGAAACCTGGATGGGGAAAATGGACCACGAGAATGGAGTTGGTTCACAGCAGACTAATAAACGTGGATGTCTTAAGTGCCTACCATGAGTGAACCGCTTTGCCATTGGGACTGGGGGGTCTAAATGACCCAGACTCAGACTTCATTGAGAAGACTGAGGACATCTGCTATCTGCTCCCCCCAGCTTTCTCTTTCTTTCCCCAAAATTTTAGCAGCAGTAGCAGCAGCAGCAGCAGCTCTCCTTCCTTTCTTCCTTTCTTCCTTCCTTCCTTCCTTCCTTCCTTCCTTCCTTCCTTCCTTCCTTCCTTCCTTCCTTCTTCCTACAGAATCTCCACGGAGTCTCGCATCATCCTCAGGCTTTTCCTCTCAGCTCCTTCGAGCTCTCTTTTGCCTTTTTCAGGATCTTCTTTTATGAGTCATCCCTACTTTAATTATGCAGCTTTGATTCCTCCCCTTCTCCTGCCCCCCAGCAGGCTCAGCTCTCTCCAATCCTAGCCATGCCTCCCCTTGACCTTTGGACCTCATCTGGCCACATTTTACATTTTCCTGCTTTTGATGGCTAAAGTTCCTGAAAAATGTGTCTATACCAGATGCCTCCCTTATTCCCGCCTCAGTCTCTGCCCAGCCCCCTGCATTCCAATTTTGACCCCGACCTCTTAAATAAAAGTACTTTATTTAACCCAAAATACATATACATGTGTGTATCACATATGCTCATGTACACACATTCTTGTATGTGTGTATATAATGATATGCATGGAGTATAGTTAGCATATAGTTATATGTGTATATATGTAACATATAAAAGTAGAGATACCTATCTGTCTGTATGTACATGTATTATTACATATATGCACACATGACATCTATACTATATGCAAACATTCACATTGATAGATATGTGTATAAATAACTTTGCATATATACTATATAATGTATATATATACTGTATATAGTGTATGTATACTATATAATCTATAATCTAACTATATAGGTATACTATATATACATACAATGTCTATATAATAAATGTGTATATATAATACATACATGCACATATACACATATTTATATTTTATATTATTTTTATTTATAATACACTTATATGTGCTTATTTTATTATGCATTGATACTGTTCTAAATGTATAAATAATATATAGTTTAGTTATAAATAAATATATAATTTGAATTTAAATATGTTTCTACATAATTTAAGCATAAATAGATTTATATTAATTTAAGTGTGAATATATTTGCATATAATTTAAGTATGAATATATTTATATATAACAAATATATTTATATGTAATTTAAGTATAAATATATTTATATAT
>NW_025349597.1:0-6441 GCF_016433145.1 Gracilinanus agilis
ATATATACATGTGTATATATATATATTATATCCCCATTTATTAATGCTTGTCTTGTAGCACATAAAAAACATTTAAGCAAAACTGACAAATAAAAGGATAACTCTGTGAACACAACTTTCTGTTCCTATAGTTTCCCACCTCTCTACAAGGAGAAATGATATTTACTCTTCTCTAAAGCCAGCCCAAGATTGGTAATTGAAATTAATCTTAGGTTAGATGCTTTTTGATGCTTTATTTTACATTATTTTAGTAACTTTGTATAGGGTTCTCCTAATTCTGTTTACTGCTTCCTATATTACATCATGTTTTCCCCACATTTTCTTCAATTCCTCACATTTATTATTTTTATAATGATTATTTCATTTCATTCATAGACCTTAATTTGTTTAGCTTTCATAATAACTATCCCTACACACTCACTTCTTATTTCCATTTCATACTACCATAAAATATTTATATGAATATATGACATCTTTTCTTCTTTTACTTCCTTGGGTATATATACACAGGAAAGGATGAGAATAATTTAATGAAATCTTTTCCATAATTCTAAATTGTTTACCAGAATATTTGCATCAATCACAGATTAAACAATAGCACATTCAGGCATATATATTCCCATCCTGTATCATTTGCTATTTTTGTCTCTTATCACCTTTATCAATTAGTTTAGTATAAAGTAAAAATTCAGAGTTGTTTTAATTAGTATTTCACTTAGTATTAACTTACATTCATTGATATTTGAAGGCACTCACAGAACTTAAGCTCAGCTAACCTTTGTTGTTTGATAAATTAGCCAAAATTCTAGATTTACTATTATTGTGGCCTACTTATTTTGAAAATATAGACTTGATATAATCCCTATGCCAAAATAGACACCTAGATCACTGTCTATGGGCACTTTTTTTTTGATCTTGATATTTTCCAAGTTGATATTATGTCCAAGGAACCACAGAGGTGCTTCCTAACCATCATAGATAATCTCTGTAGCTCAACACCTCCTCTCATGTTAATAGTAGGGGAACACTCTGTCAGGTACCTTTCAACACATTTACTTCAAAGAATCTTGAGCTGTGTTGTCATAATCTTATCTCTGTCATCTACTTTACAAATTTTCTCATTTGAGCCTTAGAACAGCCATTGGAAGTAGGTACTAAAGGTATTATTTTCTCCATTCTACAGATAAGAAAACAAAAGCTCAGAATGATTACATTGTTTGTCCTTATGTAACTTATTTGTTTTTGAAGATGACCAATGCTACCAAAAGGATGTTGTTATGACTTGGCCATGAGACAGATTTAAGTAAGATGGAGTTGCCCAAAGTGGTCAACCTCACTCCCTCTTCCAGAATCATAGAAGTCCATAGGCAGGACAAAATTCAGGATGACTTGTGATACCCTTGGAATTAGTGGATGACCTTGGCATCTTCCATTACTACCCAAGCTCTAAACACTCCACAGCACCTGCTTCAACTGCCTTCTTGGCTATTGGAACCAATTGTTCTTATTTGCCCATTCTTCAGGAAAAGCCTTCACATGCTTTGCTTTTACTGATAAGTTTGAAGTCTCTTGATTACTCTCAACTAGGTTTAGCCCATCTACCAAGACAGTTTTACTGGTATGTGGCCACTGCACATGCTACAGCTTCTTGGAGGCATAGGTAAGAGAAGGTAAAAAGAGGGATAGTAGAGGAGAATGAATAGCCTTGGAAAGGGCTCAGTTAGCTCTTAAAACCAAAAACTTGTCCAATAGAACAAGATAGTCTTCCTTGAACACTTTTTTTATGGTGTACAATTTTTTTTTTATTATAGGCGCCTAACACTAGCCAAATATATTATACCTTGATTACATTCCCAAAAGGCAGATATACAGCAAACATGTAGGTTTATATATTTGTTTGGCACAAGTGAACTAAATAATCGTCTGTCTCCAATATCTATGCATTTCAATGTATGGTGTAATTTTATTCAGAGGGAGGGCATATACATTTATAGGGCTATAAATATCCAATTCTGCCTGTAACAAACACTGAAACATCCTAAATATCAATTATAAGACAGACAAGTTTAAAGTAAAACTCTGGAGAATATCAAAGGAATATGCCATTAAGCTTTGAAAGCAGGATTTGAAATCAGATCTTTTTTAGTCCTAGTATATAACTGTTCACTATATTATTGAGCTTAAATGGTAGACAGTAAGACTGTCGACAAGCATTTATTTGCCTTGACTTTGTACTAGTCATTACATGCTGAGTGCTAGATATACAAAGAAAGGATAAAAGCAGCTAACCCAGTTAAAATATTTTTCTTTGCCTCACTAAGTAAGGAAATAAAGTTGAGAGTCAAAAATAACATGATCTTGTATAACTCAGTAATGTGTTTTCCTCAGCATTTCCTCATAAGAGTTATTTCTATTACTGTCTGATACACTCCACTATAGAACTTGTTGTCAGGGCATTTCAGCAGAGGGGCATCATGTTGATTTCTGCCTGTATGTGGCTTTGGTGCTTCCCAGATTATGAAGAATAAAAGCATAGAGTACCTTGGCTATTTAATACAATTGGACATTGAACTAAAGTTGAATAAGCTGAATAAGAAATTAGAGGCTTTTCTTCTTTCTCCTACTTCTTTGACATTGATTTCCATTTTATCTCTTTTGTTATTATTCTTTATTCTTTAGTTTTATTTTGTTATGTTTTAGGAAGTAAAGAACATTCCCTGACCCTAATGGACTGCTAAGACAAAATAATTTATCCCCAAGTGTCTGACCCCATACTTAGCTGGACTGGTCCCATGGAAAACATCAGCTTTCATCTAAAGAACAGAACTTGAAAGGCTTTTTTAAAACAATAAAATCTGCCAGAGAATATACTCGGCTGGCAAAGTCTTTGAACCCAACACTATCTACGGACCTATTTAAAGGTACAAAGAAGACTCTCCATTTTGAGGAGATGCCCTCTAATGAGATAATGGGAAAAAGCAGGGAGGGGAAATCACAGAGACTGAGCAATTTAAGATTGACAGTGATAAGACCATGGAGACCATGGATCCATTTTATTATTTTGAGTGTTGGATTTCCAGAAAAATCACCATTTGAGAAATTACTCAGGTCAGCCTTGTTCTCTCAACTCCTCTCTCAGCTCCATTCCTGATTCTGTGAATAACTGTACTATTCTTAAGCACATTTCTCAATCTGGAAGTTCATTCTGTCCCTGTGAATTCCTATACCAAAAAATAATTTCTTCCTAATACCTCTGTTTTGAGGAAATGTCCAAAAGCTTTACTATTACAAATATGCCCTAGTCATCATTGATAGGTTAACTCGATGGCCAGAAGTGTCCTCTTCTTTGACAAAACTATTCCCTCTATGATCTCTGAGCTGTATGATGGCTCTTGCATCTAGCTCTTTGTCCTCCCTAATTTGTTTATTTCAATAAGAGTTTTCATTTGTTCAATAAATTTTTCCAAAGCCAAGTTTGTCACTTCTGCCTTTCCAAGTGGAAAATTCAAAATCTTTCCCAATATCATGAATACCCCATAAAATATCACTTTCATGGCCATACCTAATGGAACATAGACCAGAGCTTCACCCAGGGGTATGGTCAGCCACTGACACAAATTATAGACTCTAATAATTTCCATAAAGAACTGAGGGATTGTCACCAGCCATAGCATTGAACATGCCCTCCATAGTCCATACAACAGTGCTGCAGAGTACCCCAGAGTAACAATTGCCCTATTTATAAAGCTGGCCATGATAAAGCTTTCCATTCTCAGGTTCAAAAAGAAATCCTAGGCTGGCTGGCTAAACTAAGGTAGATATTGTTGAATGTCTAACCAAAGCAAAACAGCTTGGCAATCAGGAACTGAATGGCTCTGCTCAGAGTCACCCAGATTGCAGAGATAGCCCCCAGACTCAAGATCTAGGACCTAAGACCAGCAAGCAAGGTGACCTGACTTTTTATACCAGCACTCCAACTGCTTTTAACTGTCCCCTCTCTTAGAGTTCTGGGGGGCACTATGGAATTCTTTGATGTAGCCTGAAACCATCTCTGCAGCTTGAAACCCTCTCAGTAATATGGATCTCCCAGTGCCCAGACCAGCCATGCTCATCCCTTCACTCCTTTCCCAGTCTTCTTGAGGATAAGGATTGTCTTTCTTTTTTCTTCTCTCTGTCAGACTGTTTAATGCAATGAATGGAAAATGCCAGATTTATAAAATAATTTCTCTATCAAAGGAGAAAGGTTTGAGATACCCCTCAACAAAACTGTTGGGAAGTTAAAGGCAGGAAAGTTATTAATACTGTCAATCCTTAGAAGTCTTTAAAAGAATCAACATACTGTATGCTAGATATTCAGTAACATGAGAATCATATTACTGAAGCCTTTCTAATGCTAAAGGAAGAGTCTGATTTTTAATAGTGTCCGGGGTAAAGAAGGCAACTCCATTGCTGAAGATATGAGCAGAAATAGATATGTTTGATTATGGAGTAGTAGACAGATCTAAGAAGTTCTCTGGCCAAAGAAGAAAATCTTATTGCTTACACTGATAGATAAACATACAGAATCACAGAATATCCAAGTTAGATAGGACCTCATGAGCTGCTTTATCCAACTAATACCGGCATGGGAATCTCTTCTAGTTGTATACCCTGAAAAGGGATACAATTCAAAGCAAAAGAATTAAAAATGTCACATTTTGAATAAACATATTAAATTTAGCTATTAAATGACAAGAATTGGAGTTAGGAGAATGCTAAAAAAAGCTGTATCAGGTTTTTGCCCCACTCTCCATCCCCCTCCTTGCTAAAACCTCTCTCTATCTCTTGGTCTACATTACCAAGATTTCTGATCCTGAAGGTCAGGGGCTGCCTTTATTTAAATCTCTGTATTATCCTTTATTATAGTGCCTAACACAGTTATATTATACCTTTAAAAAATGGAATGGAATGGAATGGAATTCCTTCATCAACAGTATTTTTGGGAAAGATTCAGGTAGGAGTATGTAAGGTGAAATAGACGTAAAAAAATTTGAAGGTTATTCTCCAGAAAATTACAAAGTGCTCCACTGTGGAGTCACCTGAATGTTTCTTGAATGAATAAAGAAGTGAGTAACTATTTGAATCTACATCTTTATTCTCATTATTTGTTCTAGCCTATTTTCAACTGACTTAGGAGAACAGATTCATTGGCATATTTGGGTGGGCCAGTTAGAGGAATAATAATAACTGACTTGTATATTCTTGTTTTCATTTGTTTCAGTGATGTGATACCATTTCACATTTTCTTAGCAATCTAACCTCTTGGAATGTGGGGTAAGGTAGGCAGTTAGGAGGCTCAGTGGACTGAGAGTAAAGCCTAAAGACAGGAGGTCCTGGGTTCAAATTGACTTTAGATACTTCCTAGCTGTTTGACTCTGGCCAACTCACTTAATCCCCATTGTCCGTTCCTTGCCATTCTGGCTTAAAAGCAATACCCAATACTGATTGTAAATCAGAATGTAAGGGCTTAAAAAACAATAGAATTGGGGGCAGCTGGGTAGCTCAGTGGATTGAGAGTCAGGCCTAGAGATGGGAGGTCCTAGGTTCAAATCCAGCCTCAGACACTTCCCAGCTGTGTGACCCTGGGCAAGTCACTTGACCCCCCCTCCTATTACCCACCCTTACCACTCTTCCACCTAGATACACAGAAGTTAAGGGTTTAAAAAATAATTAAAAAAACAATAGAATTGTTTGCCATTTCCTCTTCTAGCTCATTTTATAGATGAGGAAACTGAAATAAACATGTTTATATGACTTGCTTAGGTTCACACAGCTATTAAAAGTCTCAGGCCATATCTGAACTCACGAAGATGCGTCTGAACCCAGATCCAGCACTCTATACATAAGATTTCAATGATTCACAATTAAATGATGTATTACAGATATTATTAATGTTTTAGAAATAAGATAACAAATACTAAGAGAATATAAAAGCCTTGGTTGTTCATTTAATAGTATGAAATCAGTTAATTATCATTTAGGCTCTTTGAGAGCAGTAATTATTTAATTCTTTATACAAGTAATTTTATTGCAAGGACCTAGTATAGGACATGGAATATGGGAAGAACCTAATAAATACTTGTTGAATTAAACATTTATTAACCTCAGGTCAATTACCATTTTAAAAGTAGATTTATTTTTCATATAGAAATAATCTCTAGCATTTTTGGATCAGAAAATATTCTGTGTCTTAGAAAGTCATATCAAGAAGGACACATCAAGTGACTTTCCCAGGGCCACATACAACCAATAGGTATCACAGTGGGTACTTGAACCTAATTCTTCCTCAAAGTGCTAGTTCTAAAATGCCACATTTTTCATATAATAGAGATAAAAAGAAAGAGATAGAACAAAATGATGAGGAAGGAAGGAAGGAAGGAAGGAAGGAAGGAAGGAAGGAAG
>NW_025349598.1:0-8140 GCF_016433145.1 Gracilinanus agilis
AAGGAAGGAAAGGAAGGAAGGAAAGGAAGGAAGGAAAGGAAGGAAAGGAAGGAAGGAAGGAAGGAAGGAAAAGAAGGAAAGGAAGGAAGGAAGGAAGGAAAGGAAGGAAGGAAGGAAGGAAGGAAGGAAAGGAAGGATGAAGGGAGGCAAAGGAGGGAAAGAGGGAACAAACATTTAATAAGCACCTAATTTGGGCCAGGCACTATGTTAAGTGCTTTCACAAGTATCATAGTTTTTCTCAAAATAATCCCACGAGGGAGATGCTATTAGGATTCCCACTAGATAATTATAATTGAGGACATGGAGATAGACAGAAGATAAGTGACTTGTCCAGGTCACACAACTGGGATCCATGTTTGAACTCGGGTTTTCCCGTCCGCTGTACCATTTAGCTACAGGGCTAGATAGTCCTTTGTCTGGGGCTCTTAGGGGACCTGCAAGCTCAAGAGGAGTCCAGTCCCCAGAGAGCAGAATCAGGAGCTATGAGAGGAGGTGGCGAATTCAGGCTTAACGTCAAGAGAAACTTCCACTGTGCTCCACCAAGTGAGCTTGGGCTGCCCCAGGAGGCTGGGACCCCCCTCCCACCACCGCCACCACCGGACGTCTTCAAGGCAAGAAGGGAGCACCACTTGGAGATGCCCTAGAAGGGCTTCCTTTCTGGATCTGATGGCCTCTGGGGACCCCCCAGCTCTGAGATTCTACGATCTGGCCTTTTTGACCAGTGACCCCTGACCCTCGAACCCAGGACAGCGTTTTGCACACAGTAGACACCCAACTATTAGTTTACATCTATAAAAAATTTGAGAGACATTGAGGGGAAAAGTAGGGAACTTTCAACTTGATATGCCGTCGATCTAGTGCTGAAAAGGTCCTGAGAATGCGCCTAATCTAATCCTCTTCTTTTACAGATGAGGACACTGAGGCCTGAAGAGGTAAAGGGATTTGTCCAAGGTCATACATTCATAAAAGCATCAAAGATGGAATATGAAACCAAGTCTTCTGGCTCTCAACCACTATAGATGACAACTATGAAATAATTTTCAAATTTGTTGTTGTTTACTCATGTCTGACATGAACATGAAAACCCAATGGGGGTTTTCTTGGCAAAGATATTAGAGCAATTTGCCATTTCCTTGTTCAGCTCATTTGACACGTGAGGAAACTGAGGAAAACGGGGTGAAGTGACTTGCCCAAGGTCACACAGCCAGGAAGTGTCTGAGGCTGGATTTGAACTTGGCGAGATGAGTCTTCCTGACTTCAGACTCTGTGCTCTGTCCCCTGGGAGGCTTCCTCGCTGTCCCTCTTCCACATTAGCCACAGTGATGACTCCGGGTTGTCTGGCTGACATCCTTCCCTTGATCCTCTCCCACTGGTGCTCCTCGTGGTGCCAATCACCAGAGGACTCTAGAGTTTATACAATGCTTTTGTCCCAACAAACCTGCCCCGAAGGGGGTGCTGCTATTTTCACCTTTACAGGAGGCACCTGGAGGTCGAGGACGTGGCCAGCAACCCACGCTTAGGGACTTTGCACTCGGCTCTCTTCTGCCTCTGAGATCCGGACACCAGCCCACACTGTCCCTCTGGAGAGGCCGTGCGTTTCCCTCTAAAGAGGGGGCAGGACCTTCCTTCTGTTCACTGTCTCCTCTTTGTCCTGGCTAGAGCTTGTCTACCTTTGTGCGCTTCCCCATTAGACTGGAGTCCCCATGAGAGCAGAGACCGCCTCCGGCTTCTTCCTGCTTCCCCAGGCTTAGCGTGACGCCCGGCACCCAGGAAGTGTTTAACTAGCGTTTATCGAAAGGAATTACTATAGGAAGAACCCGATTCACTTCCTAACTCGGTATCTAACCAGCTGGGGGGGGGCTCTTGGCTCCTCGTGGCCTCCTCTTTCCCATGGCCCATAATGCAGACCGAGGCTGCGGTCTCAGGGTGAGGAGGAGCACTAGCACACGCCTGGGGCTGCGCGGGAGGAGGGATCCTCAGAGTGTTCCTCACATCACACCGCCCTGGAAGGGCGGAAGGCAGAGATCGCTGGGGCTCGCTCCGAAGAGGCGAAGCTGGGAGCAGAGCGCCTTCACCACGGGAAGGTTTTTAAGTGAAAAGAACGTTTTTTAGTAGCAGTTTTTTTAAGTTAAAAGAAAAGAAAAACGTTGGAAAATGAGCAAACAAAAAAGAGACTCAACCCAGAAAGTTACTTTGGCGACAGGGAAGACCAAAATATAAACTCAGAAGAAGACAACAAAGTCGATACTTCTGCGTCCAAAGCTGCGGAGAAAAATAGGAATTTCAGTCAATGACAATGATCTGAAACTATGCCAAAGGGCTCAGGATAAAGAATGCCATCTGCTTCCAGAGAAAAAACGGATGGAATCTGAATCCAGACCAAAGCAAAATTTTTACGTTCTTTCTTAATTATTATTATTATTATTATTATTATTTTAGTTTCCTTCTACAAGAAGATTAACGTAGAGAGGTGTTCTGCCTGACGGCACACGTAGAATCTGGAGTAGATTGCTGCCCATCTCAGTGGGCTGGGGAGGGACGCAGAGAATTCAAGACTCAAATTTAAAAAAAAGTTGGAAGGTGTTTTTGCTTGTCGTTGGGAAAAAGTAAACGAATTGTTAATGAGTAAATAACTATTTTTAAAGATGTCGGACTTTCTTCAATTTCCTATATGCCAACAGAAAAGAGGCTCCATTGCATGCCTTTTTCAACTTATCTAGCCAGAAATAGCGCAGCACAGCCCTTCCTGCAAGCATCTTTCCTCATCCATCCCTTTCCAGTGCTCCTTCCTGTGTTACCTTCCTCCATAAGAATGTGAGTTTCCAGGGGGCAGCTGGGTAGCTCAGTGGATGGAGAGTCAGGCCTAGAGACGGGAGGTCCTGGGTTCAAATCCAGCCTCAGACACTTCCCAGCTGTGTGACCCTGGGCAAGTCACTTGACCCCCATGGCCCACCCTGACCACTCTTCCACCTCGGAGCCAAGACACAGAAGTTAAGGGTTGAAAAATAAAAAGTAAAAAAGTAAAATAAAATAAAGAATGTAAGTTTCCTGAGGGCAAGAATTGTCTTATTTCCAGTCATTTATCGATATCCATCTCTCTAGCCATCCATCCACCCATCTAAGCATTCATTCATTCATCTCTGTCTAACATCTGTCCATCTGTCCATCCATCCGTCCATCCATCCATCCATCCATCCGTCCATCCGTCCGTCCATCCATCTTTCTATCTATCTCTTTTCTCATCTCCATGTCTATATCTCGATCTCATCTTTCGATGGGGAAGAATTCGAGCCCGGAGCCTCCAGGATTTCCTCTGGTGTGAAGCCATTCAACAAAATGGCAGGAGCCTTCGTTGGATTAGGTTGGGGGCGGCCTTTGGTTTTCTGCGCCCCCTGATGAGAAATGCTCAAAGGCTGTTTCCCCGCCATAAAGAAGCATCGGCTGGAGGGCAGACGAGTCTCGAGCGGGTCAGCCGCTTCTCTGAACACGGCGGAGGGTTCAAGAGGGGCCGGAGCTCGGAGCCGCTTCGCTTCGGAGCTGGCCAGACTCCTTTGTGACTGAGGAAGCAGCCTTGCTCGTGGGGCAGGTTCGGATCCTGATGGAACCCAGCACTGACTCTGCCTCTGTCCGAGAGCCTCGGCTTTTCTTAGACTCCAACTCACGCCAGACACCACGTGGGTGAGATGGGCATGGCGAGCCCCACCGAGCGGATGAGGCGACCGAGACCCGAGCGAAGAATTAGGGGCGGGTTGTCGGGATCCCCGAGTTAGTACGGAGATCGGGGATCACAGAAGTCCGAGTCAGAAGGGACGTTAGCAGCTGTCTAGAGCAACTCCCTCCCTTTTAGAGATGAGGAAGCAGGCCCAGAGAGGTCAGGTAAGCTGCCCAAAGTGGCCCAGCAGCAGAACTGAATCCAGGATCTGTGACTCCAAAGCCAACTCCCTTTTCATTGTTCCACGCGGTCTCTCACTTCTAACAGCACTTTGGATTCTCGGGCAATTCTTGTTTTTTTGTTTGTTTATTTTTTTATTTTTTAAACCCTTAAGTATTGTGTATTGGCTCCTAGGTGGAAGAGTGGTAAGAGTGGGCCATGGGGGTCAAGTGACTTGCCCAGGGTCACACAGCTGGGAAGTGGCTGAGTCTGGATTTGAACCCAGGACTTCCCGTCTCTAGGCCTGGCTCTCCATCCGCTGAGCTACCCAGCTGCCCCTAGTGAACTTATTTTTTTTTCTCAAGATTTTTTGTTTGTTTGTTTAAACCCTTGTACTTCGGTGTATTGTCTCATAGGTGGAAGAGTGGTAAAGGCTAGGCAATGGGGGTCAAGTGACTTGGCCAGGGTCACCCAGCTGGGAAGTATCTGAGGCCAGATTTGAACCTAGAATCTCCCGTCTCTAGGCCTGTGCTTTCCGTCTCTACATAACACTCTCAATTTTCGGAGCCAGACGGCTGCCCCAGAGCGTTTATATTTCGGTTGTTTCAGTTATGGCTGGCTCTTCACGACCCCAGTTGGGGTTTTCATGGCAGGGATCCTGCAGAGGTTGGCCATTTCCTTCTCCGGCTCATTTGACAGATGAGGAAACTGAGGCAAACACAGTGTAAGGACTTGCCCAGGGTCACCCAGCTAGTGAGTGTCTGAGGCTGGATTTGAATTCAGGAATTCCCAGTCCATCCACCTGTGACTGGTTTCCACCTAATGCACTTGATGACTCTCGAAGCCTGGTTCTGAGGAGTCCGCAGGCTTTGCTTGGCCGCCAGCAGGGTCCGGAAGCCCAGAAGAAGGGTAAGAAGGTGGGGATTCGAGAGAAAGGAGGAGTCCCTGGCCTCGGGGGGGGGTCCGGCTGGGGAAAGACTGACCCCCTGCTTCTGGGCGCCCAGCAGCCTCCTACCCAGACCACTTGACTCCCTAGCGGGGACTTCTTCCATCACGCATGGCGGAGCCAAAGCGCCCAGGCTGCCTCAGTTTCCCCAGGGAGAAGCCTGGCCGCTCAGAGGTCGGGCTGTCTGAGCCTGGAAGGATGCAAGGAGGAGGCGGCAGGCCCGGCCCAGAGGCGAGGTTGGGTCAGAGATTCAGAAAATGGTCGCAGGAGGCCGGCTGCGGGTGCGAGGTGGAGCAGGGCCGGAGGTGGCTGGAGCCGCGGCGGGACTCGGTTGGGGAATTAGACTGCAGGTGAGGAGAGAAAGAAGTCCAGCAAGATCCGCCGGTGTGGCCCGAGGGGGAGAGATCTAGCGAGCTTCGGACGGAGGTGGTGGCTGGATGAAGGCCGATGATCAAACCACCAGGGAAGCTGGGGGGCTGCCAGGAGAGGCCTCACTTTTTCCTTTTATTTCATTTGTCAATGAGCGTTTCTTTTCCTTCTTTTCGGTGCCCCCCGCCCGCGGCCAAGGGAAAAACGAGACCTCCACAAAACGAATTTCTACACTGACCAGGCAGAGAAATGTATAGGTGAGGGGCAGCTCGACGGCTCGGTGGCTAGAGACGGGAGGTCCTGGGTTCCAATCTGACCTCAGACACTTCCTAGCTGGGTGACCCTGGGCGAGTCACTTGACCCCCACGGCCTGGCCCTGACTGCCCTTGTGCTTCAGAACGGATGCGCGGTATGATTGGAGACAGAAGAAGGTAAGGGGGGGTGTAAAAAAAGGCATGTGGGAGACACTTCCCCAAAGCCACACGGGACGAGGCTGGCATCGTGCCTCCAGGGTCATGGATTCAAGGATTCGAAGGGGAAGGGACCTCCGAGGCCAACTAGAAGAGGAAACGGGCTCAGCAAAGCTAAACTTAGAGCGGCCGCCTCCAGGCGTGGGATGGAACCCAGGATTGGCAGCGCTGTACAGTGCGGCTCCCCAGTGCCAGGTGACGGGGCTCAACTTGCCCATTTATGGCCTCGCGTGAGAAGGCCCTGCAGGGCCTCTCCGAGAGCCGCCCGGCTTCCTACGGAAGACGAGGCCGCCGAGCTTCGGCTTTGCCCCTCTGCTGCCCGGAGCACGGTAGGAGGAAGCGATTCCTGCCGTGGGCCTGGAAAGGACAGACACGGACGAAGACGCCCATCCTCCCAAGGCCACCGAGGCAGGAAGCGGCAAGGGCACGATTCGAACCCACGTCCTTCTGACTCCCCAGGAAGGTTTTCCCTGAACCGTGAACTCACCTACTTGAAGTTCTTTATTTTACAGAGGAGGAAAGGGAGGCGGGGGAGGGGAAGTTTCTGACCGCCGGGTGCGGGGCACTTCGGTCCCTTCCAGAAGGGGGTGCCCGTCTCCTCGTCCTCACCCCCTCCCTGGCCTCTCGGCCCATTCACTTACCAAAGGCCGGAGGTCTGTGGCTGGAGGGCAGCTCCCGCGGGGAGGCTCCACGATAGGGGCAGCTACGAGCTTGAGGGCCGCTCCCCGGTTCTGTGAGAGATGAGGGAGGACGAGAGGAGAGCCTGAGCCTCCCTGGAGGCCGGGCGACGAGAGGGCCCCCCCCTCGCCCCCCAGCCAGAGGGGCTCCCTCACCTTGACCGGCCAGAGTGGCCCAGGTCCGAGCGCATCCCGCTCCGTCCGCCCACAGGGCACACAGCCGGATCTGGTAACACACGCCGGGCCTGAGGGGTTCTGCAAGGGAAAAAGAGTCCGGTGGCCACGGCTGGCCGCAGGAGGGAAGGACTCGGGCCCCCGCGGTCAGCGGCCCGGCTACGCCGCGGCCCCCACTTCCTTCGGCCCCGTCGCTCCTCTCCCTTCCCTTGTGTACCGCCGTCGGCACCCACTGAAACGTGAGCCACGGCCAGAGGCTCATCCTCAAGGCCACGTTTCCGTCCACAGGAGGCTGCCCGGCCGGACAGACCCGGGTCCATCCCCGCCTTCCTCGCCACCCGCATTCCTCAAGAGCCGCCCGTAGGCTCGTCCCTTCCCCCCGCCCGGGACGGCGCTGGCGTCGGGAAGAGCTCGGCTCCGAGCCCGCTCCGGCCGGCCTCTCCCTGCGATGGCGCCCACCGCGCGGGGCCGCGGGAGGCTCGCCCGGCCTCGGAGGGCTGCCTTCTCCCACGGCACGTCCGTGTGCGGATGGACTCTGCACTGCACAGCCGTCGCCAGCGCCGGCGGAGGCTCCGGAGCTCTTCCAAGAAGCAAAGCATCGATCGGGGAGATTCGCCCAAAGAGGCCGAAAGGGAAAAGCCAAGCCTCTGGGCCCATTCGGGGGAAACATGAAGCCCACGATTCGGGCTCTAAATAACGGGCTCAGCTTCAAGTTGTGCTCGTTTCTGCTCTGGTAAACATGCAGGGACGGAACCCCCAGAAACCTAAGAGCTTTGGGACCCCGATAACTCTGGAGACGGTAAAGGCTTCCTCAGCCCTTTTGGAGTTTTCTTGGCAGATACCAGAGCGCTTTGCCATGTCCTTCTCCGGCTCATTTTACAGAGGAGGACACCGAGGCAAACAGAGTGAAGTGACTGGCCCAGGGTCACACAGCTAGGAAGTGTCTGAGGCCGGATCCAGGATCACTGGGAAAGAGTTCTGTTATCCGTTCTAGCATCGAGACCTTCTGAGGGCTTCCAGAAGGTGGGGTCTGGGGAGAGTCATGGAGGAAGCCGGGGGAGCCGGGAGGTGGGCATAAGCAGGGAGAGCATTCCGGGCTTGAGAAGAGCCAACGGGCAAGCGTGCTGGGCTGTGGGGGGGATGGCGGGGAGGCCGCGTGCTGGGAGCGTGGCGTGTTCAGAAGGGGCGATGGCTAGGGATTCTGGAGGGGCAGGAAGGGGCCGGGTTGGGCAGAGCTTTCGGTGCCGAATGGAAGGTTATCCTCTTGGACCTTGGAGGACCTCGGGAGCCGCCAAGCGAGGGAAGTGACGTGGTCAGCCTCCGGCCACCAAGAGGAGAAGAGAGTGGGCTGCCGAGAGACCGCGGGTGGGGGAAACCAATTCAGAGGCTCTTACGGTCAATCGTCCTGCCAATCCGAGGGGGGAGGGGGCAGAATGGTTGGCAAATGTGTGGGAATGACCACTTTCTCTTGGGCCAGAATGCCTGGGCTTTATGGAGGAAGTTAGCAGAGGCTGTAGGTGGGTGAGTGTAATTACGTGTGTGTGTGTGTGTGTGTGCTCACATATAGGACAGTGTGCTAGAGAAACAGAGAGAAAAAGAGAGAGAGAGAGAGAGAGAGAGAGAGAGAGAGAGA
>NW_025349599.1:0-6957 GCF_016433145.1 Gracilinanus agilis
CTCTCCCTCTCCCTCTCTCTCCTCTTTTCTCTCTCTCCTCTTCTCTCCCTCTCCCTCTCTCTCTCTTTCTCTCTCCCCCTCTTCCTAATCATTAGAATTGTCCCAAAGTGGAATGGATGGTAGTGGGTTCCCCATCACTGAAGGTCTTAGAGCAAAGATTAAAAAAGCATTTGGGAACAGGAAGTGTAGAGAGTTGGACCTGGTCTCAGGAAAGTCTGGATTCAGATCCTGCCTTTGACACTGGCAGGGTGAACCTGGATAAGTCATTCTTTGACCTCAGTTTTCTCATCTGAAAAACAGGGGAGGGGAGAGGTTCAATGGCCTCTAATGACACTTTTAGTACTTGATGAGATATGGACTAGACGAGATGCTGACTGAAAGCCTTCCTAATTCTAAATCCCTGTGATTTTCTGATATGTTATTTCCCTTATCTGGAAAGATATGAACTCATACCTCTCAAAAAAGGTCTTCAAGCATGGCTTGGGTGACCCACTTCTCCAGGGTTTTTTCAGAGGTTCATAGGCTCATAGATTTACAGCTAGAAAGAATCTCAGAGGGCATTAAAAAAAAAGAACCTAACCTTCCTTTTCAGAATCAATATTGGGGACTGGTTCCAAGGCAGAAGAGGGATAAAGGCTAGGCAATGGGAGTTAAGTGACTTTCCCAGGGTCACACAGCTAGGAAGTGTCTGGGGTCATATTTGAACCCAAGACCTCCCATCTCTGAGCCTGGCTCTCTATACACTGAGACACCCAGCTGTCCCCTCAGAAGGCACTTAGTCCAAATTCCACATTTTACAGATAAGGAAACTGAGACCAAGAGGAGCTAAATTCTCAGCTCTTGAGGGTAGGAACTGTCTTTTGCCTCTTTTTGTACCCCTCAGTTCTTAGCCCGGTGCCTGGCATATAGAAGATGCTAAATATATGTTTATTGAACCTTTGTGATTCTTTGACAAGGAAGAATCTTTCATCTCAGTTGAGCTGATTCAGGCACAAATGGATCGGGTCACCTTTAGGACCCAAAGGACTAGAGGAACCCCAGGGAGCCCAAAGGCAGAATTAAGATAGAATCCCTTTGCGCCAGGGGCATCCAGAGTTCCAGCTTCCTTTTGGAACTTTTGCCTGTACTCTGTAAGATTAAAAATTAACATCCAATACTCCAAGTATTATATTTTATAAGATTTATTAATCATCACTTGAAGTAGAGGAAAGTGATAGCCTGAGTAAAGAGCAGTTTCCCGGATCACAAAAGCAGGAGAAGAGAGAGAGAGGGCAGAGTCACAGAAACTTTTATCTACAAAACGTAAGGACGCAACGTGAGGACGAAAGCAGGATTCTGGGAAATGAAGTCCAGGGTACAAAATTCTAATTACACAACTCTCTGTGTTGAGAATATGTTCCTGGTATAAGAAAACATCCCCTCGTCCCTTGGATAGAGGACTAGGCCAGGAGCAAAGGAATTTCCAACCCTTTTCTCTGAGATCCAAAGAACACGACAGTCGGGGATGTTCTCTGCCCCTGGGACACCACGGACTGAAGGTAATTGCAGTGGGAAGAAGGCCTCCAAATCCCTCCAGTCTCAACGTGCCCACGGAGCCCCCCCTGTTCCCCACAACAGCCACCTCCATACACCTCCCCAAGGAGGAAGGCCTTGGCACAGGGCCCAGGAAGGAAACCTGCTTTGGGATCCGAGCCCAATTCCCCAAGGCCTGGAGGGTGGTTCTACCATATGGGGGTGAGGCAGGGAGGCAGAGCCGCTCAGGGAAGAGGGAAAGGAGGCATGTTCTGCTCACCGATACAGGTCCTGCCATCGGTGTGGAGCCTGAAGCCAGTCTGGCACTCGCAGTAGTAAGAGGCTGGGGTATTCACACATCTGTGTTGGCAGCCGCCATTGTGGACTTGGCATTCATCGACATCTGGAAAAGAGAGGGGGAGGAATGAAGGCAAATGGAGATGTAACGGCAAGGCAGCCTCCAAGGAGCCTTCTCTTTCCCCCTAAAACACAGCCACCCCCTACCACCACCTTCAATGGCACATCCAGGGCACCCCAGATCAATGCCCCGGGATGGCGACGATCTCCCGCCTTTCATGGCCGCTCCCTGTGCCAGTCTCCTTCCTGCGCCCCAGCTCCGCCATGCCCGATCCTGCCTCTTCTGTTGCCTTCCCCACCCAAATCTTACTCATGCTCTAATATTCATAATTGATGGCATTTTTATAGTTCCTTAAAGTTGGACAAGCTCTCTGTATGCATTACCTTGCCTAAGTCTCATAACAGCCCTGAAAGGCAGGTAATACAGGTAACGTGCCCATTTCACAGATGACATACACACACATACTTCCTAACCATCAGTTTTGTCTCAAAGTGGAATAGATAATAGTGGGATCCCCATCACTGAAGGTTTTAGAGCAAAGACTGAATGAATATTTGCGGGGGGTAGGAAGAAGTCAGAGGGCCTGGGTTTGAATCTCATCTCTCCCACTTTGAGCCTATGGGACCTTAGACAAATTATTTCAAGTCTCTGTGCCTCAGTTCCCTCTTCTGTAAAATGAAGGGCCTGGACTAGACAGCCTCTGAAGCCTAACTTAGTCTTGTTATCTTTAACATATATCAGGAAAAGGACTAATAGGTGCGAAGCATGGCAGGCTGAAGCCTAACTTAGTCTTGTTATCTTTAACATATATCAGGAAAAGGACTAGTAGGTACGAAGCATGGCAGGCTGTGTGCTAGGAAAAGAAAGAAAAATAAAAGCATCGTCCCTGCCCTCAATGAGCTTACATTCTAGTGGGGAAGTCAACATGGAAATAAGTAGGGTGTGGTGAGAATGTTGTACTCCAGGACTACGTTCCCCAGAATTCCTTTCGTATTTCCCAGAATTCCTTCCCTCTCTCCACCATGTTGCATCCTCCTGTTTTTGTTTATAAGGGTATAACTCTGCCTTGCTCTCTTCTCTGAGGGCTCTACGCTCTCCTCTCCAGTGTGTGTGGTCTGAGGAAATTTCTTTCTTTACTGAGGTCTTACTTCCCTTTACTTCAAGTTATTATTAATAAACTATATAAAATATAATACTTGGGGTATTGGATATTAATTTTTAATCTTACAATAGGAACAAGCTAGATATGAGTAGATGGAAGGAGACCTTAGAGGGATGCGCTGAGTCTTGAAGGAAGTCACGGATTCTAAGAGCTAGAGATGAAGAGAAAGGGAATTCCAGGCATGGGGCACGACCAGTGCAAAGACACAGAAGGAGGAGATGTTCTGTGTAAGGAAGAGCCAGTAGATCAGTGTAGATGGGGCATAATGGAGATAAGAGTCAGAAAATTGCAAAATATAGGAGACCCAAAGGAGAAAGGTTGTTGTCAACTGGAGGAGGCCAGAGAAGGCTTCCTGAAGTGGGCTTTGATATTTGGTTGGTCATTTTTGACCATGTCCAACCCTTTGGTTTTCTTGGCAAAGACACTGAAGTATTTTGCCATTTCCTTCTCCAGCTCATTTTACAGATGAGGAAACTGAGGCAAATCAGTTCTATCTGACTCTTCATGACCCCATCTGGGGTTTATCTTGACAAAGATACTCAAGTGGCTTGCCATTTCCTGCTCCAGCTCATTTTACAGATAAGGAAACTGAGGCCATCCAGATTAAGTGACTTGCCCAAGGTCACACAGATAATACTTGTCTGAGGCTGGATTTGAATTCAGGATTTCCTGACTCCAAGCCCATGAAGAGGAATTTAGCAGGTAGATGGGGGTGGGAAAACAGAATCATAAGAGTGCTGGAAAGGACCTTAAAGGTCACCAAGTTTTAGATATAAAGAACCTTAGGGACCTAAGAAATTAGGTGGCTCACTGGCAGAGAGAATCTCATTAGTAGTGTTTTAGTCAGGATTTAAACCTAGGTCCTTGTCCACTATACTAAGCTGGTATCTCAGACACAGGGAATAGAATGAGCAGAGGCAGGGAGTTTGGGGAGGGAAGGTATATTCAGGAGATAACAACATTTAGAGAAAAGCTACTTAAGATTTGACCCAGAGTCTCTTTTTTAGTGGTGGGCATTATCGTCAGCTTCTTCCCCTTGACCCCTAGTTCTTCAGTGAAGACCTGACCAGCCACTTGGGAAGGGATGCCAAGCTCTTCCTTCTCTAATAGCCTCTAAAAGTCAATGTGAAGGCAAAAGAAGGTCCCTTCGTCTTGCCCTCTTCCCCACAAGTCTACCACTTAGTTTGGCTTGGTCCAACTCTGGGCATTCTCTTTCTCCTGAAGTTCCAAGCCCCTTATTAGATGAGAAGGACAGAGATCTCATAAGATCATAGATTCAGGACCAGAAAGGATCCCAGAGGCCAAAAAATCCAGCCCTTTCATTTTTACGTATAAGAGAAACCAAGAGCCACCCAGGTAGTTCATAGAAGGATTTGAACCCATATTCTCTGACTCCAAATCCTGCCTTTTTGACTCTGCCCAGTCTGAGGTCAACTGTTGGAAGGATGCAGGTCAAACAGGCTCTAGAGCAAGGTCGTCTTCCCAGGATTCTGAAGGCTTTGTTTTCTTTCTTCTCTATATTTTGTTAAAGTCCTTCAGATATTTTTTAATCGTATCTAACTCTCCGTGACCTCATCTGGGGTTTTCTTGGCAAAGATACTACGATGGTTCATCATTTCTTTCTCCAGCTCATTTCACAGACCAGGAAACTAAGGCAAACAGGGCTAAGTAACTTGCCCTGTGTCACCCAGCTTGCAAGTCAGAAGCCAGACTTGAATTCAGGAAGATGAATCTTCTCAATTCCAAGCCCGGTGCTTTATCCACTGCATCACATAGAACAATCCCAAATGCTCTGGGGGGGGATTGCTGTCCAATGTCCATTTGTGGCATTATGTGCTTCATGAGCAACAAAGAGTGACAGTCAATAGAAATTTCCTATGCCACCTGTCGTACCACTCAAGAGCCTTGGGCTACCTCTAAGAGATAAAAAGGGCCAAGTTATAACACAAGTTACAAACAGGCTATAAAATAGATTTCAGTGTGTTAAAATGGAAAGAGTACCAACTGTGGAGTGAGAGATCCTGAGTTCAAATCTTGTCTCTGTCACTTGAACATTTTAATATATTTATATTTATGATATGTTATAATAAGCATATAATATATCAATTATGATAATATAGCAATAAATAATTATATATTATCAAAATATTGATTATAATATTATACTATAATATAAAATAATATTTAATGTTTCCTTGCCTATAAAATGGAAGAGAGTATCTATAATGCAGTGATCTAATGAATAATTAAAGTAATATGGTTGGTTGTAGGGGCTGATGCTATGGTTTTATTGGTGTAGTAAACCAATGAGGAAATTCTCTCCGGCAATGCCAGTGGTCAACATCTCTGTAGCTTGTGGTCATAAAGAGATGAGTAGAGGACTGAGAGGTCAAATGATTCATCCAAAGTCAAAAAGAGCTGCAATTCAACTCTAAACCCCGTCCCCCCAAAACATGGAGTCTCAATGACTCCTCATACAAAAAGGACAAACAAAGGTGTCTCATCCTTAGAGGGAATAGCCACATTGATCCTAAGAACATTAGGAAAGATTTTAGAGAACACCTGCTAAAACTAGAGAAGCAGGAAGATAGATAAAGAAGCTATCTTAAAAACACACACACAGGGTGCAGCTGGGTGGCTCAGTGGATTGAGAGGCAGACTCAGAGATGGGAGGTCCTGGGTTCAAATCTGACCTCAGACACTTCCTAGTTGTGTCACCCTGGGCAAGTCACTTGACCCCCATTGCCCAGCTCTTACCACTCTTCTACCTTAGAACCAATACAGTATTGGTTCTAAGATGGAAGGTAAGGGTTTAAAAATACACACACACACACACACACACACACACACACACGCACACACACACACACGCACACACACACACACGCACACGCACACGGGCAGCTAGGTAGCTCAGTGGATAGAGAGCCATGGCTAGAGATAGAGGTCCTAGGTTCAAATCTGGACTCTTCGTAGCTGTGTGATCTTGAGTAAGTCACTTAACCACAATTGTCTAGCCCTTACTGCTCTTTGGTGTACCAAAGTAAGGGTTAAAAAACCCCACAAATATATAACTTTAAAAGAAGAAACAAGATGAGGAAGAAAATCATGTCAGGGTGTTGGCAGGTAAACAACAGTCCTAGTCCTTGGATATCTGCCCATAGGCACCCAAGGCTCTAAGATTAAGAGGGATTCCCACTAGAAACAAGAAATACTAACTGCCAAAGATCTAGGGATATTTGATGATAATTTGGGCAATGGGGACTCATAACAGGTCCACACGGTGGAAAGAGCGATGGATTTGCAGGACTTACGTTTGAATTCTTGCTCTGCTATTTACAACCTGTCAGTCAATATACATTCATTAAGCACCTACTATTTGCCAAGCACTGTGCTAAAGGATGGAGATCCAAAGAAAGGCAAAAAGTCAGTCCCTGTTCTCAAGTTGTTCACAGTCTATACAAATCTTGGCAAAGATACTGGAGTGGTTCATCATTTCCTTCTTCCGCTCATTTTACAGATGAGGAAATTGAGGCAATGAGGTTAAATGACTTACTCGGGGTCACAAGAGCTAAGATACTAGAGCCATTGACCATTTCTTTCTCCAGCTCATTTTACAGATGGGGAAACTGAGGCAATGAATTTAAATGACTTGCTCAGGGTCATAAGACCTAAGTTACTAGAGCTATTGGCCATTTCCTTCTCCAGCTCATTTTACAGATGAGGAAACTGAGGCAAATAGGCTAAGTGCCTTGCCCAGGGTCACCCAGCTGGTACACTGCAGGCTAGACTTGCACTCAGGAAGATGAGTCTTCCCTGATTCCAGTGTGCCATATATAGTATATAGAATAGACACAGGATAAATGTGTCTATTCTAGAGGAGAGGGAAGGGGAGAGGAGAGGAGATGAGAGGAGAGGAGAGGAG
>NW_025349600.1:0-5152 GCF_016433145.1 Gracilinanus agilis
ATATATAATATAATAAGTTATAATAAATAAAATAAATTATAATACAATAAAACATAGATAATGTTAACATGTGCTTTTTTTTTTTCTAAGTTGGTGTGCAACTCATACAGTTTTGTGGCCCTCAGTTCTATTGGAGTTTGACATCATTGATCCAGAGGATTGAATGATTGGCCCAGGGTAGCATGTGTCACTCTGGGGGCCAGTATGTCAGATCTCCCTGGTTTCTAGACCTGCCCTCTATCCACTATTCCACCTGACTTTCGGATCAGTAAGAAAAATTAGTCAAATCAGCAAAGTCCCAGAAGGCATCCCTTCCTTCTCCTAGTGACGTTACACTCTTTTCCCTTCCTCCTAGAATGTCCACCTTTTGGGACCTTTTTGTCCCAAGGGTCAAGGCCCCCCCTCGATTGATATAATTTGTCTAAAAAAGCTAATTTGTCCTTGTGGCCTTTCCTTTTAGTTACTTATTTTGTGTTGCCTGAAAAAGGTTATTCCAGCTCTGCTGGATCCTATCAGTTATTCCTTTATCACATTTCCCATTTCTACTCCTTCCTCTCCATCACCAGAGCTGCTGACATCCTAGACTAGACCCTTATTGTTTCTAGCCTGGATTGTGCTAATACCCTAAGAGGTATCATAGCTCAGGGACTCAGAAGGTACATAGAGAGAGCACTGGGGTTTTTTTGGAGCCAGAGGACTCAGATTCAAATCTAGACATTATGTGGTAGCTAGGTGATGAAGTAGATAGATGCTGAGCCTAGAATCGGAAAGATGAGTTCAAATCCAGTCTTCATCTTTTACCAGTTGTGTGACCCTAGACAAGTCAACTGAACCCTTATCTGTCTCAGTTTCCTCAACTGTAAAATGGGTATCATAAAAACACTTACCTTGCGGGATTATTGGGAGGAACAAATGAGATAACAGTTAAATAAAACACTTAGCACAGTGCCTGGCACATAGTATAGGCTATATAAATGATAGCTATTAATACTGTTTAAAAATTTTCCATGGTTCCCCATTACTTAAGGGATAACTAAGTCAAAAATATGGAATTAGGAGCACTCTCAAAGGATATTGAATTTTTCCCTTTCATTTTACAGATAGGGAAACTGAGGCCTATAGGGGAGAAGGGACTTGCCTCAAATTATTATGACTAGTGACCGATCAAGTCAGGATTTGAACTAAAGACTTCTGATTCCAAATCCAGCACTCTTTCCACTCTAGCACAGAAGATAAAGTCTGCCTTCCTTAGCCGGGCATTTACGGCTCACTAGAATCAAGGTCCTCTCTACCTCTCTTGCCTAATTTCTCCTGATTCTCCTCTCTGCCCCATCTCCTGCCCATGCTAGATGTGGTCCAAACTGTCTTTTCATGGCTTGCAATGTTTCTAATTTCAACAGATGGTCCTTTCCTCTCCGAATTCCTAGTTTGAGCCCCTTTCCAAGGTGTGCTAAGTGCCTTCTTCCCTCAGTAGTAACCTGGCCTCAGGCCAATGTTGGGTCCCCATGCCCCTGGCCCCCCGACTTGCTCCAGGAGCCAACAGAGTCTGCATGAAGGTTCTCTTGGCATTCCCTCAGGACTCTGCTTCTCACTTCCCATCCCTTTTGGCCAAGTCTTCCCCAGTTGGGCTCCCACCTTTCCCTCCCATGTATTAGGCTATGAAGCTCCGCCATATGCTTGGGTTTTGCTTTTCTCTTAGGGCCAGCTCATACCCACTGTTCCCCCGAGGGGCCTCTGGTCTTCCCTTCTCCCCTGAAAATGGGTAACCTCTTCTATCCATCCTGCCCAAGTGGACAATCATACTCCCTCACCTTCCTTCCCTCCTCTCTCCCTCCCATTCAGTCTGCCAGGCTTGGCCTGACCTGACCTTCCTCTAATCCCTCCCATCAGCCCCTCAGAACAGATCAGGCCAGCATCTGGGGGGCGACTCCCCAGCAGCCTCCTCTGTTGGGCAACGAGGGTTGATTGAATCAGGATGAAATGAAGCCTCGGCAGCCCAGGTCCAGAGTAAATTAAATGCGAGAGCTGGCGGGGCCAGCCATATGGCAGGAGTCAGGAGAAACCCGATTAATTGATTGGGTCCAGTCTGGAAGGGGCCATTCTGCAGCCTTGGATTTGGGTTTGAGATTCCTGTCTGCTTCACCCGCTCCCCACCCAAGGGTAATCCTTGGTTAACCCTTTCCTGACTGCCCCCTGGAAGACCCAATGGGCAAGCCCGAGTCAACAGCTAATTGAGGTGCAGTGAGTCAGTCAACAAATATTTATTAAGCCTCTATCATGTGCCTGGCACTATGCTAAGCACCCAGGATATAGAGAACACCAAAATACAGTGCCTACCTTCAGGGAGTTTACAATCTAATGGATTAGATTGTTTCATTCATTCATTCATTCATTCATTCATTTCATGAGTATTTACTTTGTGTTCCATAGTGGAAAACACTAGGAGTTAGGGTCAGGGGACCAGGGTTCAAATTCAAACTCACAATTTCTAGCACTTATTACCTACATGACCTTAGGTAAACCATCTTTCCTATTTCTGCCTGAATTTTCTCATTTGTAAAGTCTTTGGAGTGGATGCCCTTGGAGTTTGAAATTTATGATCTTGTGAAAGGCATGGATAGTGAACTGGCCTTGAAGCCACAAGACCTGGGTTCAAATCCTGTCACTATACAGACTAGCTGGGCAAGTTACTTAATTTTTAAGTACTCAAATCCAGCCAGGTGGTGCAGTGAATGGAGCCCTCAGCTTGGAATCAGGAAGACTCATCTTCATGAGTTCAAATCTAGCCTTAGATATTTCCTTGCTGTGTGAACCAAGGCAAGTCACTTCATTCTGTTTGCCTCTGTTTCATCATCTGTCAAAAGAGCTGGAAAAGGAAATAGCAAACCCACTCCTGTACCTTTGCCATGAAAATCCCAAATGGGGTTATGAAGAGTCAGACATGACTGAAACAATTCAATAACAACTCAAGCCCAGGCTACATCATCAGTCTCAGAGTCTAAGAACACAAATTGTTCTTATCTTTATTCCTTTATGATCCTAGGACTAGGCAGTATGGGGAAGGTTTTGACCAAAGAATTGAAAAATCTTCAAAGCCTACCTGGGTTCCCTCATTGTCATGAGTCCCTGACCTGAGGGTTATACAGAATAGATAACAGCCCATCAGAATGCAGACTGAAGCATTCCTCTTATTTTTGTTTTTCTTGCATTTGTGTGTGTTTGTATTTTTTGCAACAGGGCTAATATGGAAATATATTTTGCATGACATATAAAGGATATTTAATATAAATAAAATATAATATTTGATATAATATAGATTTAATGTGAATAATATAAAATAAAGGATAATGCAAATATAAGAGAATATAGTAGATATCATATTGTTTGCCTTCTCAATGGGCAGGGGAGGAATGGAAGAGAATTTGGAGCTTACAATTTTAAAAGATGAATATTAAAATTTTTAAAACTGTAATTGGGAAATATTTGATGAACTAAATTAAAATATGCAAATAGTTCATAATTATAGCCAAGTTGTCCATCTTCCATAAAATCAAAGAAGTCACAGATTTGGCATGCTCCCCCCCCCAAAGTGGTACAGATAAAAAAAGATGCTACCAATTCTGACAAAGGTGAGATCATTGACTTCTGGTGACATCATATTTGGCTTCCTAGAGTAGGTGGTACTTAAGCTGGAGCAGAAAGGATGAGAAAGAGGCAGAGGGAACCATGGGAACAAACAATTATGGTGGGGGATAGCCCTGGTGGTAATTTGGGGATGGGGGTGGGAGTGTAATAAATACCTGCACCATTTTGACCAGAAAAGTAGGGTAGAGAGAAACAATGTGAGATAAAGGTAGGAAGTCCAGATTGGTGAAGGCTTGGAAAGATGGTGCTCAAGACCTTGGAGTCAAGAAATCAAGTCAACATGCATTTAATTAAGCAACTATTATGTACCAAGCAACGTGTTAAGCTCAAGAAAACCCAAATTCAAGTCCTGCCTCAGATACTTATTTATTTCATGAATTAAGGCAAGCATCTTAAAGTTGCTGAGCATCAGTTTGCTCCTTTGTAAAATGGGTATTATAGTAGCACTTGTTCCCATTTGATTGTGAGGCAAATCAAATGAGATGCTCTTTATGAAGCACTTTTTAAACTTTAAAGCACTGGAAAAAGAAGGCAATGACAGAACTAACCAAGGCATCAAGGGAGTCTGATTATGTATATACAGTGTTCCCCATCCATTATTCCTCACTTCTGCAAGAAGGAAAGGAGATTTGTTTCCTCCTTTCTTCTTCTTCAGGGCTAGGTTTGAGCATCATAAATATACAGCATTCAGTCTCAGGGTTGGAGGGTGGATGGGATGGTTTGGTGGTTTTTCTTCTAATATATATAGTTATGTTGTATTATATATTACATTGTATTGTGTCATATCAATTATAAATGATATGTTATATCATCTTATATAATGTTGTGTTAGATATTAATTATCTTATATCATATTACATGTCTTATGTTATATAATATGGCACACTAATATATTATATAATATATTGTTATATGACGTATTATGTGGTATTCTATTATATATCATGCCAATATATCAATTATATTTTTTGTATATGTTATTTTCCTGGGTCTGCTACCTTCATTCTGCATCAGTTCAAATACATTCTCTGAATTCTTCATATTGATTATCTCGGTTTCTTTCTTTTTTTCTTCTGTTCTTTTTTTTAAACATTTATTAATATTCATTTTTAACATGGTTACATGATTCATGCTCCTCCTTTCCCCTTCGCCCCCCGCACTCCCCCCACCCATGGCCAATGCACATTTCCACTGGTTTTATCATGTGTCCTTGATCAAGACCAATTTCCAAATTGTTGGTAGTTGCATTGGTGTGGTAGTTTCGAGTCCACACCCTCAATCATGTCCACCCCGACCCATGCGTTCAAGCAGTTGTTTTTCTTATATGTTTCCTCTCCTGCAGTCCTTCCTCTGAATGTGGGTAGCATCTTTACCATAAATCCCTCAGAATTGTCCTAGGTCATTGCAGTGCTGCTGGTACAGAAGTCCATTACATTCAATTTTACCACAGTATATCAGTCTCTGTGTACAATGTTCTTTTGGCTCTGCTCCTTTCGCTCTGCATCAG
>NW_025349601.1:0-4396 GCF_016433145.1 Gracilinanus agilis
GCTTGTGGTTTCACATTGGTGCAGCAGCGGCTGGAGCTGCTGATCCCACCTCCTCCTCCTCCTCCTCCTCCTTCCCCATGTAGATGCAGATGATGACGATTGGCTTTGCGAAATCCAGTAGGTCCAGTTTCTCTCTCTCTCCCTCTCGTGCGTTTTGGCAGACTGTCAAGTGCCTTTTCATTATATGCACATGAACCTGCAACAGCAGCAGCAACAGCCTGGCGCCTCCTCCTCCTCCTCCTCCAAGCCTTCCTTCAGCTGCTGTTGCCCAATGACATCACTGACAGGAGGAGAAGAAAAGAAGATGCCGTTTGCAACCAGCTCCACATCCTGTCATCATCTTAGCGTGTTCTAGCCATTAATACGAATGGCAGATGGTTCCGCCCTACATTAGGTGCCCGGGGCAGGGTTCGGTTATTGAACGCTTGCAGGCGTTCGCTTTTACGCACGTTTGAGCACGATGCATATATACAAAGATATGTCAAATACACCTCTACGGAACAAATTTCCAAAATTCCAAGGATTCATAGATTGCTATACTGAACAACCTGCAAATGCAAAATGTGCTCATGGGACATAGGAATACACATCCATATGCTGAAATATATAGTAGTTATAATCTTTTTGAGTATGTTGTGTTTGTACCATCTTAAATAAGTAAGCATTGTCTGAAAGAAGTCCCTTTGACCTCCAGAGAAACTAGTTCATTTTCAGTCGCCAGTTGCAACCTTTACCATCGAACTGTACAAGTGCAATGTGCCCGTGTGCACTTTCTTTTATTCAATATGTTAACCATTTGCGCTTCTGCCTGGGCAATTTTAAGTAGACACCATCTGGAAGAATCTTCCTTTACTCCCTAAGTTTTTTTATCCTTATGCCTCACTCCTTTGCTTAAAAAGACTATTGCTGTTTTTCGACTTTTATAACGTGCGTTTTAAAAAAACACTCCCCCCCTTCCCCCCCAAAAAAAAACTCTAAAAAGTTTCCCATAATGCTCTCTCCTCTTTTTATTTATGGTAGTTTTATCTTAAAAGGTGTGAGTGGTGAGGTAGAGGCCCCCAAGTACGTGGCATTTATTTCTCCTCACTGTTACAAGTCAACAATCACGTAACATACGTTTTTGCTATGTATGAAACCAGATGGATCTAAATTGTGCATGAGTGGGTTTTCGTAATTCTGTTTGTCCTTGTAAACGTGAACAGCAATCTAACTTTGTACAGTTTGTGTCTCGTGTGCCCCCTAGTGGAGGGTTGGTTAATGCAACTTGCTGGCAACTAAGGACCCCTTCTGAGTCCCCTTCCAAATGTATGAATAAAGCTTGTCCAAGGATAGAATTTTTATGGGACCTGAAATTTGGTAGTTCTTCCATCTTAAATTGAGAAATTCCATCGGATAATTTAGTTTTAAAATTTCAGAAATGATATTACACATAAAGTAGATTTATTTTGTATTTAATCAATACTTGGTTCAGTTGGTCAATTGCTTAAGTCTGCCTGGGAGGAATGTCATCGTTATCTCAGATTCAGCAGATATTTTCTAGAAATAACTTAAAGAGTAAGCATGTAGAAAAGAGCACGTGATTAGCAAGGGTCATGGTGGGGGTGGTCAATGAGAACCAGTTATTTTTTCTTTTTTTTTTTTTTTCATAGCCTTAGCTTCAAAGAATTCAAAAACCATAACTGCTGCATAAAAGAAAAGCGCTTTAAGAAAGAAGTGGCTAATGACATTTACACTTCCTTCATTTACATATGGTTCACAGGAGAAATCAAGCCTTTTATTGAAATAGAATATGCTGGCTAAAGCATTGGCTTTCCTTTGCTACATTTATTTCCACTCATTATGTCTACAGTCTGCCAATGTTTTCCTTGTTTGCTTTTTTTGTGACTTTCCATAATGATAGTTTATGAAGGGGCTGGAAAGCTATATAAGATTTTTAAAAATCCAAAAGAATTTAACAATCTTTCACCCAACTCCCCACCCCATTCCAACTCTTGCTTTCATACAGTATTCCACTATTGTGGGCAATTAATGCCTTTAATCCTATATTTCCTGATTCAACTTCACTGCCTCTATTTCCTCTCCATTATTTTAATTCTCATTCACATTTGTATATAAATACTCACTCAAAATAATGCCAGAAGCAGCTTGATTTTTTAAAACAGAAATGTCAATAAATACTATATTGTTTTCATATCAAGGCATCAAATCTGCTTTTATGTCTCTGTGATTATACAGAAAGACAATGTATGAAAGACAATGTGAATATGGAATTGGTCTCAAAGCCACTAAAACCTGGATTTAAATCCTGCCTTTGGCTGGTAATTTAATTTAACCCTGGGCCTAATCACTTAAACTTTCAGTATTGTAGTTGGTTTTCTGAGACTATAAACTGCAGAAAAGGTGACACTCTGTAATGGTAGAGAGTTTCTCACCTGGGAATTCTTATACTAATGAAACCAGTCAGCTAGCATTTATTAAACATCTTCTATGTGCCAGACATTGGACTAAGTGCTGCAGATACAAAGAAAGGTAAAATATGGTTGGTCCCTGCTCTCAAGAATCTTGCAAGCTTGCAATGCATGCAAAGAGTGCAAATAACTATGTAGAAATGATAGAAAGGATACATTTCAGATAATTAAAAGAGAAAGGCACCAGCATTAAGAATTATTTCCTATCCTAAAGAGATTGCTGCTCTATTTCTTATTTGATGACCAAGGAAAGGGAAGTAAATATCTAGTATAAGAGTTTTAAGCAAATGGTAATTATCAGTATTATAAACTGAAGCATTTTCACAAAAATCTTTTCCTCCTCTTTCACTTCTATAAAAATGATCCATAAAAGGGGTTTAGAATAATAGCATTACATTAGCAGATAATGCAGTAATTGGCTCATTAGGGTGTGGAGAGGGTCAAGGGTAATCAAAGTCTCAAAAGTTCTAGAAGTTTTCACAAAGAGGAAGTACCATGAGTATGGGACCATCATCCAATGACTAGGGTGGGATAATTACCAGAAGATTAATCACCAAAGTGTTGGAAGGGTTTTGGCAAGGACAAATCATGAAATTATCCTTTAAGGAAAGAGTTATTGTGAATATCGATTCCCATTAAATAAAAAATCTTTTGAAGTTCCTAAGTATTAATCAAATGGAGCTGCTAATTCTCTGAAGGATGAGAATAAAATTTTAAATGTCTTGATAAAATAGTCATCATTGGTACTTTTAAATATCTGACATGTATTTCAAATAGAACTAGTAAGAGAGCTTTCATTATGATCAAAATACAATAGCTACTATTTGTGACTTAGTAGATAAGTTCTAGGGAGTTGCCTGAGAGGCATGGATGTAAATTAATTCACCCAAAGTCATGCTGCTAGGATGGTGACCTTTAAGACACTCTCTGACTCAAAATTTGTGACTATTATTATCAAAGGTAAAATTTGAACCCAGACCATTTTTGGCTCCAAGCCCAGTACTCCATCCACCATGCCATGTCGTCTTCCAAACAGTTTGGGGAAAGATTGACTAGCAGGAAAATGTCCATCCAACACTAAGATATAACAAAGACAAGAGTGTGCAAGGAGCAAGAAAAAAATCCCTCCACTAAACTATGAATTAATCAATATTGTGGCCAGTTTGGGTAACAATACTTCAAAAGATATATGAAAGTGTCAAGAGAAAAATAGGTGAATAATCAATGGAATAAAAATAGATTGCAAAATAAAACATAGGTTGTTAAAGGGATTAAAGTTGTCAAGGGACGAAAAAACTGATTCCTTCAAGTACATGAAGAATTTTTAAATTTATATAATACTGAGAATTAGCTTCCTGTATCCAAGATATAAGAAGAAAAACAAATAAATTTAATTTAAAATAGGACAGACAAAATTGATTTGTGTTTTATTCTCTTCCAGCCCTAAGAATCACGGTTTTGATTAGCTCTGGAAAAATACACTTAAAATAATAACAGCATTAATAAATGCAAATATATACAGAACTTTAAAGAGAAATTCCCCTACAACAATTCTATGAGAAAGATTTTACAAATATTTTACCCCCATGTTTAAGACAAGAAAATGAAGGCTCAGTGTGAATGTAATGCTTGAATTGGATGAAGGATCTAACCTAATGGATTTTAGGGTAGTGGAGAGATATGGCAGGTGTACAAATAATTAATATCCAAAATGCATGAAAGATGCAAGAAAAAACTACAAGAAGCAAACTGTGTGATTCGAGGGGAAAAGGATAAAACTGAATGTGACATGATCAGAGCAGACTTCTTATAAGAAGTGACATTTGAGTTTAAAGACAGTTAGGACAAAATGTGGGGCATTCCAGGCATAGGAAAAAGCATGACAGACCAGGATTGAATAGTGTGTGTGTGTGTGTGTGTGTGTGTGT
>NW_025349602.1:0-7043 GCF_016433145.1 Gracilinanus agilis
AATTTATATATAAATAAATATGTAAATATATGATTTATTATTAATGATGCCATTATATATTAATACATGCTGATATGTAATTATATCTATAAGTAGCACTGAAACTAAAATCATGAGTCTTTCCTACAAATATCTTTGTATGACGGATGCCTTTTTCTCGTTTCACCATTTGCCAAGCCCTGTCAAGCTTTCTTCCCTAAAGTGGGAAATTCAGAACCAGATTTTTATTGTGAGCTGTTTCAGGAAAAAAAAAAAAAGTGCGTTTTTTTTCCTTTGAGGGTTTGGGGTGGGGATGGGGGTTGAAGAAGAAAGAGGCTGCATTTGGAATCTGTCATGTTGTTTGATAGTCTCTCAGAGAAAGGAAACCTCTCTATTTATCTTGTGGTCTGCGGGACATTGAATGAATCCCACGGTAGAATAGTTTGGCTCCTGTTTCGCACAGACACATGAGGCCAGCTACCCCAAAGCAGCCTCTGTTGATTTGTGAGTTAAGTAGTTACATGCACAAAAACATTTCTGTTTTCCCTTCGAACAAACCAAACTTGTTTTCCATCACCCAAACACAGTCTGATCTCCAGAAATTGGTTGGCAATAAAAGATGGTGGAAGGCAGCTTGATGGAGGTAAAGCAGGTCCTGGACAGAATGCATATATTGGAATCTTACTTAGCTCTTCCTGCTAACTACATGTGTCTTCTTGGATACCCTCCTAGGCCTCAGTTTCCTCATCTGTAAAATGAAAATGTTTCATTAGAGAACTTCTAAGCTTTGGCATTCTTTGTTAGCTTTGACTGCTTTTCAGACAGTGGTAAAATTGAAACAGACTTTCTGGAAGAATGATGAGATAGATTCAGGCAGAGACTGAATTCATGCCTTGAGGAGAGGTTCTGACTTGATGACTACTTAGGTCCCTTCTGCCTCTATGATTCTCTGATCTCTGAAGTGGGAGAGATATCCACGGGACCCCCCCCCCAATTATAACCATTCTATTGAAAATACTCCAAACGCTCTTTATTTTTGAATACTAATGAATGAAAATCTGCTGAATCTAAAATAATAAAAAAATAAAGGTGAATTAACTGTGGAGCTAGCAGACCAATGAATAATAGCAAGATAATTCACATCTTAATAATTAACATTTTGTAGAACTTGAAGATTTGTGAAGAATCTAGCATGTTATTTGATCCTCAGAAGAAATCTGTGAAGTAGATGCTATTATTCTCCCTATTTACAGCTGAGGAAACTGAGGCTGCCGAGGGTCAGTAAGTATAAGAGGCAGAATTTGAACTAAGGTGTCTTGGACTGAAAGCTTAGTGTTCTTTCTACTATGCCACCTAGAACATTAAGGAATATCAAGCACTTTCCTCAGAACTATCTCATTTAATAGTTAGCAGGGTTGAATAAGGGTTAGAAACATTAGTATTTCTTCCAGGATCACAACAGCTAGTTTATACAAAAAATGAGACCTTTTTTCTCCTCTAAAAACTAAATAGTCCCTCCCTCCTGACCCTGAAAGTAATAATTTTCTTAAAAGCTGACACTTTTCTTTCTAAATTAATTTATACCAAAATTCTCATTCTATAAAATTCCCCCTTCAGAAGCATAGTTTGACAAAGCTTGGCGAGGACGACAACAGGCAGGATTAAACTGCAGATTTCCAGCCTGCACCTATAATTTCTCTTTCCATCATACTTCCCTGCCTCTCAAAGTTAGAACAGGGTACACAGGTTGTCTAAAGTACAATTTTAGCCTGAATCCCTTCTCATGATGATCAGGTCACTACCTACTAAAGCAAACTATTTCCATGTCTGGTTAGCTATGTTTAAGATGTCCTTGTTATACTGAGTTCTTATATTTTGACCTACTTTCGTCATTTGGGTTCTTAAGTTTCTACAAAAATAAAGTTCCTATTATATTTGTATCTAGGGGTTCTGTTTCACAGATTCAGATGACTTCTGGAACTCTTAGCATGTTATTAAGAAAGGCACTAAACAACAACAACCAAAAATTGACCTTCTCCAGAGATTTGTCCAAACATTCACTAAGGGCTAATTTGAATTTAAATATGTGGAGGGAAATGGTTTTGTGATCCTTTCTTCTGGAAAGGATTAGGTAGTGTTTGATTACAGAATGAATCATGCATATTCATACTGGGGCTTTTATCTTGCCAATTTGTTTAATTTGCTACTCCCTAATTTAAAAAAAAAATAGCAATCCTTGTAAAGGACTCATGAAGGAAGCCATAGCTTTCAGATCTCCTCATAAGAACAAACCAAAAGAAATTCTCTCAAGGCAGAGGGCTCAGGGAATAGAATAATTTGTACAGTTTCCCATAGAGGGATTATTAAGAAAAAACAACAGCTTTTACACTTTTCTTAGTTCAGGAAACAGTTCTAATGAATAGATTTTTCAATGAATTTAATGATGAAATACTCTGGTATTAGTGAAATCGTAGAATATTGGAACTGAAAGAGACTTTTGAATATGAACAATGTCAAAGCTATAAGAGAATTTAGAAGTTGGAACATGGGATTCTAGAGTTGAAAGAGACCTCAGATCATGGAACACAGAAGGTTAGAATTAGACAGGAGCTCAGGCAAAAACTTAGCCCCACCTCCACATCTTATAGATTAAAAAAACAAAACACATCTCTGAGTCCCAGAATGATTTGTGTAATATTAGGCAGAGGGTTTGTATACATAGGGGAATGGAAAGAGAAAGGTACATGCTGGCGAATTTAGTGGTACTTTATTTGAAATGGACAACAGTGATCACTGCTGTCAAATATCTGATGGACCATCAAATAAAAGAGGGCTTCTACTTCTCCCCTCCATTGGCAAAATAGGTAGCAAGAGTGGAAGTAAAAGAGATTTCCCCTCTTCACTCTCAGGAAGAACTGCTTAAGAATGAGATGTATGAAATTGAAATCTGTGAGCTCAAAAATTCTGATTCTAATAATGCTACAGTATTTCAACTTGTCATTTAGCCATTTTTTTAGTCATGTCCAACTCTTCATAACCCCATTTGGAATTTTCTTAGCAGAGATACTGGAGTGGTTTGCCATTTCCTTTTCCAGCTCATTTTACAGATGAGGAAACTATGACAAACAGGTCTAAGTGACTTGCCTAGAGTCACACAGCTGTTATGTGTCTGAGACTGGATTTGAACTCAGGAAGATAATTTTTCCTTACCCCAAAGCGCGCAGTTTTTTCCCTGTACCACCTAGAGTTCAGCACTAAATGTATTGAAAGCCAGTGCATTGGGACTTCTTGAGCTAGAAGAAATTTCTGAGTTAGCATGCTTCTTTCAAAATAGTTTCCCTGGAAAATGGAAGAAACCATTCTATTTATCTAGATAAATAATGAGTTCCCCATCCCTGCTGATACTTAATCAGAGACTATACTTGCCAAGGAAGCTATAGACAGAATTCGTGATTTGGATTGGATTCTGAACTAGTTAATTTATGAGCTATCACCCTCCAACTTTGAAAGTATATAATAGAACTCATACATATAGCCAGGTCACCTGATAATGAACTTGGTGTTATTTCCAGCATATCACACAGCTCTCCCTTGCTGCCTGGCCTCATTCCATTTCAAGGCATCTGGTATACCTTTCATTTGGGGACATGCTGATGCCTTTTTCAGGGAGATTACACACCCGGTTCTGATCCTTTCTCACTCTGTAAGGCTTTATAAGTCACTTAGTTTTGACTTTCCATCTCTATCCTCCACACATTCAAATAATACATTCTTCCTTGGAATAGACACCCACACTTTTTGAAATGTTTATTTTCTAAGTTCAGATGACATCTCCTGTGAGATTTCTCCCCATGATTTGTATTCTTTCTCTTTTTAAATTCTTATTTTTACTTAACTCGATGCATGGACATTATAATTTCCCCATAGAATAGACACCACTTGAGAGCAGGAAGGATTTCATTTTTTGTCTTTGTAGCCACATTGCCTAGTAAAGTGTGTTCCCCATATGTTTGTTGAATGGACTGGAATTCAAATGATCTGGATCTCCCTCTTCCCAAGTATAAAATGCTCATTTTAACCAGTGCCAACTATTTGGCAGGAGGGGTCCTATAAGAAAAAAAAAACATGCCATAAGCCTTAAAGCATTATAGAAATTAGAACTACTTTGATTATTTCTATGTCATATATTAAATATTTAACACATTTAATATGGAAACATTGGTAAATAAGCTTGATACATTGGTTACATGCTATAATGGAAAACACGCACATCCACACAATAGGTTTGGGGTCAGAGGACTGCCATTCGTATCCTAAACCTGCCTTTCGTGTTCCTGGGGAACCTTGCTTAAGTTGCTCTTCGCCTTGCTTTCCCCAACTAGGAAATGAATGGATTGGACTAGATACAGATATATAAGATTCCTTGTAGCTCTAGTCTAGATCACTGTTGCAGAAGAACAGGTCACACAGTAGCAGTAACACACAGACGCAGGTTAGCTTCCACATAGCCAACTGAGCCAGTAACATCACTGCTGTTGTAGAGAGCTCTGTTGGGTTTTTAGCTAGCTAGTGTCCATCAGGCCCCTCAACCTGGGCGATTCACAGGAATTCAGAGCCCATATTGTGCCCTGTGACTTTCTGTACGTGTTTACAAACATGGCCAACCTCCCACATTGTGCTTTCTCCCATTAGGAAAACTGGAGTTTAGAGGCCCAGCCTGTGCTGTGGTCCTGATCCCGTGGAGGTCCTTTAAAGGCTCAGTCATGTTAAAACCACAGTCTGAAACTACCCCTTTGGGGAGGGTCCTATACTGGAGGATTATCGGCGACTTGGGGGGTTGTTAAAAGTGGATTTCAAGGGAAGCTTTAAAGGAAATCTCTCTCCCTCATTCAGTGAAAGGCTCAAGCTGTCCTGTCTCTTTGATGAAGTCTACTGCTGAGAGATTTGACGCTGGAGCCCCCATTGTATATTCTACATGCATGATGGATTTTTGATAAAGGTATATGCCTCTATCTCCTGAGCTTTTGTCTGCCTTTATGTGGGACTGCTTTCCACTGGATAAAATGGCTCCATCATTTCTATTTACTGGAATTCTAAGGACAATGGGCATTTCTCTAAGAGGTTTTCAGTCTATAAACTGAATTGTGGATAAAGGAAAACTCAACAACTTCACTGGTGCCCATGAGAGAAAAAAAATCCCCTTTTAATTGGCAGGCAGAGCAGGGAAAGGACGTGCCTGACATACAGTATACTTCAAATGTGTCCTGTCAAACTTCAGGCTTCTCCCTCCGTATAAAGCCAAAGGGGGATACTTTTAGTGTGGGCCAACGCCATACAGTGGTTGCACAAAAAAGACTTAGTAACATAAAGACTCAGTGACTGCTTCTCTACTAGAATCTGACTTGGCACCGTTCAAAGAGCAGTCAGTGTTCCTTCCCTGAAAGAAAAACACTAATTGAAAAGGTTATCTTGACTTTGCATAGCAATGCTGCTCTGTGAAAAGGGTTTTGAATCGAGAGTCAAAACACCTGAGTTATGGTTCCATGGATTAGTTAGGAGAGATTGAGCAGGCCATTTCCTTATAACTTCCTGGCAGGATGGGAATGGTACCAGCAAGTCTCTGGTAACTCAGGGCTTTATATTACCTTCAAGGAGGGATGGCATCCAGATAATGGTGGTATTGTGCAGGGAACTCTAGCATGTGATAGAATGAGATATTTTCCTATTGGTGATATATATTTGGTCTACTCTAGGCAATTAAACATATGGCACACTGGAATTTGTACAGGTGGATGGATGATTCATTTTATGTACCTACATGTGATTTAATTGCTTGATGGTCCTGGCTATGGAATTTTATTATGTGATATCTATCTATCTATCTAAAATATTTGTATTTAAATATGTAATATATTTATATGTTAATGATATGACTAATATCTAATTTGTGATTTAAATATCAATTACTTTTAATTATCTACTAAATATAATCATAACTAATATATTTATACATAATTATATACTTAGGGTATACATACACATATATTTAAAATTCATGCCTCACTCTGGGTCCCAAATTCTTCATCTATCAATAAAGCATATTAAGTAAGCCCCAGAGTTCTTAACCTGAAGTCCCTGGAAACTTTAGGAGCCTAAGGATAGATTTCGAGGAGTCCGTGAACTTGGATGGGGAAAAAAATTGCATCTTTATTTTCACTAGCTTTTAACTGAAATGTAATATTTTCTTCATCTATTTAAAAACTTTGTTCTGAAAAGGGATCCAAAGATTTCATCCAAAGGATCCAGTGACATATACTGAAAAGTCAAAGAACTCCTGGACCTTTTGAGTGTGTGTCATGAATCCTTTTGAGATCTAGTTCTTGGTGTCCTTTGGTCTAAGTTATTTTGAAGCTCTAATAATGGTTTCTGTTCCATATTCAAATTTCCTTTCAATTCTGACATTCTCTATTCTGTGTTTAAAGATTTACTCAATAGGGGCAGCTGTGTGGTTCAGTGGATTGAGAATCAGTACCAGAGATAGGAGGTCCTAGGTTCCAATCTGGGCTTGATACTTCCTAGATGTGTGACTCTAGGGAAGTCACTTAAACCCCATTGCCTAGCCCTTTCTACTCTTCTGCCTTGGAACCAATTCACAATATTGATTCTAAGCCAAAAGGTAAGGGCTTAAAAAAAAAAAAAAGATTTTCCCAAATCTGACGTTCTATGATTTTCTTAGGTTCTAGAGCAGAGGTATGATCTTCATGGTAGTTTGGTTGGGTGGACGGGGAAGTATCCAAAACAAAAAAGCAAGCAACCAAAACAGAGCCTGTTGAGGACTAAGATTTGCCACTGAGTGACCTGTTTCATCTAGCCCAGGAACATATTTCCAGTCTAGCTAAGAGAAGAGAAAAGCTTTATTCCCTTGGAAAAGCCACTCAATCCTACAAAAAGCCTTAAAAAAAGCCAGTCCCTTAAACTATACTATAAAGCAGCAGTCACCAAAACAATATGGTACTGGCTAAGAGACAGAGAGAAGGATCAGTGGAATAGACTTGGGGTAAATG
>NW_025349603.1:0-9848 GCF_016433145.1 Gracilinanus agilis
GCTCAGGGCCGCGCTGAGCTTGCCCGCTGAGGACGTTTTTCAGTTAAGAAATAGCAGCAGGTGGAGGCCGTGTGAGCCACCCCTCGAGGCCCACCTGCAGCCTGCGTGCCACAGAGAAGGGTCCCCCGGCAGGGCGAGGCACCCAAGGCTCTGGGCTGGCATGGGAGCCAGGGACCTCTTGTGTTGGCAGGAGGATGACAGCTCGGGCCCCCGGCCCGGGCAGGGAGAAGTGGGCCAAACTGTCCCCTCCAGGCCCTTCCTGTCCCAGTCGCAGCTGTATCTCGGCCCATCTCGCCCGTTCCAAACTGGCAACCACGATTAAAGTGCCATTTCCTGTAGGGCCTACTCTGTGTCTTGGCGGCGAGTGCGAGTGTGAGCGTGAGTGCACGGCACCCCCCAGTGAGGAAGCTCAAGCCCCAAACCAGTCTAGAGAGAATAATAACTTTATCAGGCCTTGCCATCACTGAGGAGCATCATAGTAATATTCAGACAGATCTGGCCCATCCCGCTTGCGCTTCTGGACTTTGGGGAGCAAGGGGAGGACCACGCGAGGGCCTGGGTGCTTGGGAAGGATCCCATAATCTGGAGGGAGAGAAGGAGGTAAGGTGGAGGGGCTTCGGGGAGGAGTTACAGGGTTTAGCACTAAGTCACCCGTCGGGGCCCAGAGGGAAGTGGCTTGGCCCAGGGTCCTACAGGGAGGAAACAAGCCCGGGGCCTCCGACCCCCGAGGCTTCTCATTCAGCCCGGCTACCTGGGAGAGGAGGAGGCAGGGAGGGGTCAGGTAGCCTCCCTCCAGGAGCACTTCTGCCTCTCCCTGCAAAAACCATCCCAAGATCATCCCAAGGAGCAGAGGCGGGAAATCCTACCATCCATCAGGCCATTGGGGAGCTCCATGGGGTCTAACTCTCCAGGAAGTGAGAGGGGCTGATACCTGTGAGACAAGTGAGGAAGGAGGAGGCCCGGGATGGGGAAGAGCCAAAGGCCCCGGGAAACAGACGGGGACCACCCCTGCCCCTCCAGTCTAGGAACCCCGGAGCTTGCTCTTAAGTCTAGACCCCAGACAGCCTTCCTCGCTGGCATCAAGAGGCTGGGCAGCGGCAGGGCCCGGGAGCCTGAGGGGAAGAGGCTGGCTCAGCCCAGGCCCGCTGTGGGCCCCCCGTTACCTCTGAGGCTGTGCCTGTACCGCTACCAGGACGAGGGCGAGGAGGATGAGGCCCAGCCCAATCGGAGGGCGCAGGGACCCCGGCATGGTGCGGACAGGCTCCTTCCCCGCACTGGGATCCGTTAACCCTTCTCCTAGGAGATCCACGGAATGCACACGGGGAGGAGAAGCACCTCACAAAGGGGGAAGGGCCCACCCCACCCCCACCCCCACCCCATTCCGGCAGTTTGAGTTTCAGTGATGCTCAGCAGTTGGCAAAGCACCTTCCGGTGAACGTGCGAGTCCAGACGGAGGCAAGCCGAGCTTCCCCTCGGGGGTCCGAAGGGAGAGGGCTCGAGCCAAGAGTCAGTGGGGGAAATAGTGCCGAGGCCACTCCCAGGAGAGGTAGGACCTCCCCAGCAGTGACCGCCCACTGCCCAGGCCGCCACCACCCTCCTCTGGTCGGAGGGTCCTGGGCACACTTGAGAGAGGTTTTTGCCCACCACTAAGCATCAGGCTTAGCTTCAGTTTAGCACCCATCACTGTGCTGAGCTAGTCTAGGAGCGGCCCTTGTGGTGGACGGGAAGCTGGGCTTGGCCCCACAGAGAGATCCCTCCCATTCTGGCCCCCAAAGCGCCCTCAGCTGGGCCTTCCCGAAGAGGCGTCATCACGCCGGGAGTGAAACCTATGAGTTTCCAGAAAGTTTTTAAAAAATCCATCATTGAAGAAAATGCTAGATTTCAGTTGGCAGAATGTTTCTATTTTGGCCATGGGAGATTTTAAAAGCCCTACTAGTGGCTGGGCTATTGAATCCAAAGTTCTCAACCTGCTAGGAAAACCTTCTCGTCTGCATTTCCCTTTTGAGCGATTTCAGCATCTTTTCCAAGAAGGCTTGTCGGAAGTGAGTCTTGTAAGTCCTCTCCCCATTCCTGTCCCATCTGCAGAAGGCAGCGGATGCTACGCCACTCATCAACAGTGAGCAGTAAAGAAATGGGACTGGAAATCATAGCATGGGGAAAACCGGGACTGGACTGTTCAGCCTAAAGAAGGGAAAAGGCAATCGAGAGTGGGGAACAGGAGCCTCGATTTAAAGTATCAGAATGTGAACAGAATTCTTGGGAAAGCGAGCTCGAGAGGTCAGAATTAAGAGCAATCGATGGTAGCTACGGGGTAAGGCAGGCACACTAAAAGCCCTGTTGGTGGAGCTGTGTATTGGCTCAACCTTTCCAGAAAATAATCTGTGATCACATGAGAAAAGCCGATAAGCTACGTGTCCAGGGCTGGGCATATACTCTGAGGAAGAAGAAAAAAGAAAAAAAAAAGACCTCAAAGGAACATTCTGCGACAGCAAAAAGAGGAAACGGAGAGGTTACATACCCTTCACTTTAGCCAAACCAGTGACCACAGCAACGGCTCATATTCCTAACGGGCAAGGCTGACTGTGTCTCCCCTCCCTGGGCTGCCATGGTGGGCCCCCACCCCACCCCCTTTCAATAAACCCCAGTGGCTCCCCATTACCTACAGGATCAAATGTAAAATCCTGTTTGGCCTTCAAAACCCTTCATCATAACGTACCTCCCTCCCTGTCTCTAAACACTTCTCTAGCTCCTTCCCATGCACTCTTCCTTCCATCTGGCGACACCTGAACTCAACACTCTTGACTTCAGGGCATTTCCCCTGGCTGTCCCTTAGACCTGCAATACTCTCCCTCCTTATCTCTGCCTCTGCTGTCCTTCAAGGCCCAGGTAAATGCCACCTTCCACAGAAAGCCTGTCCTATTCTCCCGTAATCCTAGTGCCTTCTCTGCTAACCATTTCACTGATCCTGGGCAGAGATTAGACCGGAAGCTCTGTAAGAGCGGGGACCGTCTTCTGCCTTACTTGGTGCCCTCAGCACTTAGCACAGTGCCTGGCACAAAGGAGGTGACAAATGTTTTTTGACTGACATTTATGCAGCTTTTGTGACCGACTTCTGCCCATGAATTTAATGGAAAACTACGCACATTAAAAGCAAACGGATGTAGGAAATTCAGAGAAGCACAGGACTCGTGTGCAGTGACCGTTGGGTGGTACTCTGAGAACAAGCCCACTCGAAAACACTCATAAGGAAACAGGATAGCTAACACTTACATAGCACCTACTGTGTACCAAGCATGGTGCCAAGCACTTTACAATGACCTCCTACGACCTTCACAACCACCCTGGGAGGTGGCGAGTACCCCCATTTTTCAGATGAGGAAACTGAGGCAGAAGGTTGGCTTGCCCAGGGTCTCACAGATAGCAAGTGTCTGGGGATCACGACATCATCATCTGCGTCTTCTCAATAGACGTGGGGCCTACAAAGACAGGGTGGCACACACCGTCCAATGAGGTTACGGCGTCACACGGCTTTGCCCAAATATATATTTCTTTGTTACAAGGAAGGTTTCAGCAGGGAAGGGGAAATGTAAAAACAAGCAAGAATAAAATTTAAAATTCTTTTAAGGGATGCAGAGCTTGACTCAATCTTCTAAAAAGTCCTCCACACACCTAGGGCTTCCCTGAAAAAGAAAGGAGTGAGTTCCCCGCCACTGGAGGTGTTCAATCCGATGTTGGACAAGCATTCAGATGACAGACTTGTAGGAATTGAGTGAACCGCACTGCCTCCATCTTGTGACTCCATTCTGGAACTAGCTCAATTCCCTTTTCACTTCACTTTGGGGCTGGTCCAATTTCTGTCTTGTGAGAAAACTCATTCGGGGTGGGAATTGGAGGAAAATCTCATTGCATGGTTTGAACCTATCCCTTCATGGCTAGAAAGCTGAAGCCTCTCTACCTGTTGCCTGGAGACCAGATTGGTTTAATGCTTATGACCTAGGTTATGCTGACCAGATCCAAAAACGGATGCAAGTTTTCTCCCAATTGTCTGTCTCAAATAACTCACGTCTTATCTGGAAACTGGCCTTGTACTGGTCAACCAGTTACCGTCTCCAGTTCCTTTGACTGAATACAGGCACTTGTTGTCTTTTTGTGATTTCAGGGAATTGCACCTGGTTGCTCTCTCTCCCCCATCTCCGAAAGCCCCGTATCTTTCCTCCAATTAGAAATCAGATGACTTAATCTTGAATCCGGGTTTAGATCCTGTTGCTTTCTTTTAGTCCATTAACAATTGGTCTTCCCCTCTATTTGGAGTCCAGTGCCAAGCTGAGGAGGTCTGGCCCCAATTTGTTATGCAATTGGCACGCATTGCTTAATAAAGAGACCCTTGAAAGCTCAAACGTTTGTTTCCTCAGTTATTTCTGATATCATTTGTCATATGGAGAAGGGATTCATGCAGGCAGGACTTGAACCCTTCTTCTGGGGCCATTTGTGCCCTGCTGCTTCTTGGGGACATACCTCAGCTAAACACAACACTGGAGCAGAGCAGAAAAGTAGAAGCCCTTTATGTTTTGGCTGCACTCTTCAAAGGGCGTTCCAGGCCTCCCTCTCAAATCCCAACTTGGCATGCCCAGGCATGAGGCAGTGTGGAGCAATGAAGGCCACTGGCCTCAAAGCTGGGTCTTGGACATCAGTTGCCCCATGTAAAGCCTCCTAGCTCTGATCCAATTGTGGAGGAGATGGGGGCCTGCTGAGGTGGAGTTTCCCTACCAGTGAAGTCCCAGGGCCTGCCCTTCTTGACTACATAGACTGACGGGTGTCCACGGAGTTCCTGGTCTCATTTTTGTCTACGATCAGTACCTAGAACAATGCCTGGCACACAGGAAGCAGATGCGGGTCTTTTGACCTGAACTGAATGCTGACTGCTCTCACACACGCTCTTCCCCCAATCCCCGAGGTATTTATTTCACAAGAACTCTACCTTCCTCCCAGTTCGTGAATGTGCTTTCTTTATTATTGTTCTTTCCATCTTATTGAACACTCCAGAAGATACTGCCGCTTCTTTCTGGGGTCGGTACCTCCTTTTAAGTCCCTAAATAAATACACCACACTCTGCCGTCTTTACAAAGGTAAAGCGACCCTCTTTTGAGGGACACTCCATTGCCGGTGTCATCTGGTCTAGGTTCCTTGTTGCTATGCCTTCTGTCTTCCAAGACATCCCTCCTCATTTCCCCAGGTCAGTTCCTAATTCAGTCTCTTTCCAACACCATCCTTGCTCTCTAGGCGACTTCAGTCCTCAGATATTCTATTCCTTGACCACCTCTTAAAACCTCCAAGTTCATCCCCACACGTGGATGTCACCAGCACCCAAAACTGTGCCATCTCCAACCCAGATTTTAAACTCTGAAATTCCCTTCAGATAATAATCATTACTTCTCGTAACCTTCCCCCAAGCTCCCTCTCCTGTTCAAGTATAACTTTTCTGTCAGCATCAGACTGACGGGATTTTACCGGTGAAAATGACCTAAAGATGCTCGGCACCCCCAAGGACCATGGGGGGGGGTCATTCCATCTGAGCCCCTAAAGCTCAGGGATGCCTTCTGTCTGTCCCCATTGCTCTTCTCAGGGGAGGGCTCAAAGTAAGGACTAAATCCTTTGTCCATTCTCTTCACAGCCTTAACCCTGGGGTTGCCCACTTCATCCACAATGTCCTCGGTCCTTGATTCCCTTGTCCTAAAAGGAACTCGTACTAGCTGCCTTCTCTGATCGTACTTCCCAGGTGACTGGAAGAATTCACATCACCTAGCACACTGGATCTTATCTAATCTCAACTGGACCGTTACTGCTATGTGGCAAAATTGTCACTTGGCTCTAACTTGCTATCTCCTATCTCACTTCCCCGAGTTCCAAATTTTCTCTTTCTTTCTCAAGCCTCCATCCTCCTCTCAAGCAGATGTCCTAACCTCCTACTTTACTAAGAAAATAGATGCCATCTGACACGAGCTCCTCTTCTACTCCCACCTCTGAGGGAAATGGCTGTTCTGCTTACCAAGGCCTACCCTACTCTTCTTTGTTCCTTACCTTTTTCCTTTACCCTTACCATTTCCTCTAGGGCTTGCCCCATGACCATTCCCTCTCTCACCTTCAATTCATCTGTTGGCTGAAGCTTTCTTTGATGCCTATGAACACATTTAGGTCTGTTTTAGTCTTAATAGCCCAGGGAACGGCCTTGTGGACTTGTGCTTGCCATCTTCTTAAACAACTGATCTCCAAGCATTTAGCACCTAAATACTTAGCAAATGCACACGGACTCTCTCCTTCCTTTTGTAGCTAAATTCCTTAATAGTTTAGTCCTTGAAGAAATCTACTAGTGGTCTCTGGCTCTTCCCCACCCTCATTTCTCAACCTTTCACCGTCTGGTTTCTTGAAGCCACTGAGGATCTTAATGGCTAAATGAAATGTTTTTCTGAGCCACCACTGGGGACCTGCAGCTTTTGGCATTGCTGACCATCCACTCCTCCTGGACACTCTTTGCCTGGCTCCTCTGATACTACTCTCCCCTAGTTCCTCTGTACATCTGACCACTCCAGTCTCTGGTTTCATCATCATCTATCTTAGGTCAACCTTTAGTGTGGGTGTTCCCCAGGGGTATGCCTTGGACTCCTTTCTCTCTAGTTTTATCCCCAATCTCAGCAACTCCCATGGGTCAGTAAGTCCAGGAAAAGGTTTCCCAATGCTGCATAGGCAGCTTCCTTTGTATTTAGTCACATACCGTTCCAGTCAGCTGCCTTCTGGACACAGCCCAAGTACCCCAGAGACTTATGTCCAAAGCAGAATGCCTTCTCTTCTCCTTAAGCTGCTTCTGCTCCCAACTTCCATTTCTGTTGAGGGAAGTTCTAACCTGCTCGTTGGCCAGGTATACAACCACCAAGGAATCCTCCATTTTTCCCACCTCCCTCCCCCCTCATCCAATCAGCTACTCAGTCTTGCTGTTCTTTCCTCCATGGGGCTTGCAAAGATACTCTTCTATTCACTCATGCAGACTCCACTGCCAAGGGGTCAAGTCCTCATCATCTCTTGCCTGAATCATTTAAATTCCTCATGGATCTCCATCTATGTCAGTCCCCTTTCTAAGCCAAACTCTTAGGCAGAGGTCTGGACACTTTATCTCCCTGTTCAAAACCCTTCTGTGGCTTCCCAGCATCAACAAGAGACTCAGCTCTTAAGGCCCGTCTTTCCCACTTGATTTCCTATTAGTGCCTTTCCCAAACTGTGTCCCAGACAAACACCATTCTGCATTTGATCCGGCCCATGGCCATTTAGAATCTTTGCCTTGGCTCAGCCAGGGGATTTTCTCCCACTCACTGTACTGAGGCACAATGAATTCCCCTAGGAGAGTGGAAGCCGCACAAGGGCATAGATGAGGTTATTTTGTTGCTGGGTCTCCCAATCAGTTTCCTCATCTGTAAAATAAAGGAGTTGGCACTGATGGCCTCTACGGTTATGATCCCCAATGCTTACTGCTGTCTAGATTCCTATCTGGGCCACTGGCTCTTTGAATCCAAATTTAACAGCATCGTCTTAGAATTCAGTCCAAGCATTTGAAGGGATTCTAAGATTCTGACTGGCCAACAGGTTGGCTACTCTTCCCAGTCTTGTTCTCTGCAAATGAGGTAAGTACACCCCCTACAGTGTCACACAAGCCATGGAGAACTATTACCAGGCCCCCTTCAGAGTTTCAGTTGGTGTTTATCACAAAAGTGGGGCCTTCTCTTAGTTTCAAGTTGGGGAGAAGGAAAGGAAAGATGAAAGACTCAGAAGGGGAGCCCCTGGAGGCCTAAGGATGCCCTCTGATCACATCCTGGCTTTCCCAAGGTCCTCCCTATTTACCTTCAACAGGAAGCCCTGATCTAAGGTAGGTGGTCCTGAGGCTGGAAGGCAGCAGTTCTACTTCCCAGGGGTTAGGAGGTTCTTGTTTTTTAACGAAGCTGATTGCACATGATGGAGTTTCATTCTCAGGAAGTTCATTAAGAGAAGAATCACTGTAGTGTAGACAGGCAGAGCCAGGCTGCAGTGATGACCTCTCATACTGGGGAGCTGTCCTGAGTAGAACAGGCGGCCACTTGTTATTGAGCCCAGTAACTTAGGTGGCTACTTCTGCCCCGCCCCCCCAGAAGGCTGGCAGGAATTGTGGCAGGAATACTGTGGGGCCTGGGCTCCCCCCCCAATATGGGGGCACAGAGGGGACACGCTTAGGAGCATCACCGGGGGGCAGTTTTATTAGAGGACAGAGGAGCTGAGGGGCTGAAGGGATGGGCTGCCTGATGCCTGCAGCAGATCATGCCCCCACACCCCCCACCCTCTCAGCAGCCCTCCTCAGCCCTGGATCTCCTGTCAGCCCCAATTGTAGAAATAAATTTTCTGCCAAGCAGGCAAGTAGTCCATCAGTGGCCCTGAAATGAGAGGGAAAGGATGAGGGGGGGTTAGGGCCTGGAGGATGCCCATATTATTTTAGGGCCCTTCCCCTGCCCTGGGTGGCCACCCTGCCCACTCCAACTTGGCCTATTCCAGGGTTCTACCCCTGGGTCTTCTCTCTAGCCATCAGAGTCCACATCCTCTGGTCTCCCAATAGCCGCCACGGGGCCCTTGGCAGATCCAGATTCAAGAACCCCTTCCTCTTAGCTGTAGCTTCCCAGTTCCCTCGAGCCCAGCAAAGCAGCTGGCTACTGGGGGCAGCCAGCACCTGATTTGTTGCCCCGTGTCCCAACACTTACGGGTGACTAAACCAACGCCAGGAACGTAATCGGCCAGCAGCCGCAGCAGGAAGAGGATCCTGTCCCTGGATGGAAAGACAGTGAGGGAACAGGCTAAAGGAGACTATGGGAGGAAATGCTCCAGTCAAGGATGCTCCTATCCCTGAAGACACAAAGTAACTTTGGGGAAACGGAAAAGAACCTGCTGAGTAAGGAGAGAGATTGGTTTGGGGGCTGGAGAGGGATGGGGAGAACATGACCTTGGGCTCCCACCTAGATGTCTACTAGGCTGCCCAGGAATTAGCTTTCAACTTTGCCTTTTATCTACATTAGCAAGTGTGGCAGCAGCATTCATTTCTTCAAAGGAAAGGAATAATGGAACACAAGAGCAACTGACTAAAATGTTAGTGAAGGGGCAGCTGGGTGGCCCAGGGAGGTCCTGGGTGCAAATCTGACCTCAGAAACTTCCTTGCTGTGGGACCCTGGACAAGTCATTTAACCTCCATTACCTACCCCTTATTGTTCTTCTGCCTTGGAACGGATATAAAATATTTATTCTAAGACAGAAGGTAAGGGTTTTTTTTTTTAATGACTGGGAAATAATTAACAATACAATAAAACATAATTTTACATTTGAAAACTAAGTCAAAAAGTGGTCTTATATGTGGACTAGTGACCCCTTTTCTTTTTTGTAAAGCCTTACCTTCTGTTAATACGAATTCTAAGACACAAGAGCAGCAAGGGCTAGGCAACTGGGGTTAAATGACTTGCCCATGGTCCCACAGCTAGGAAGTGTATGAAGATAGATTTGAACCCAGAACCTCCTGTGCCCAGGCCTGGCTCTTTATCCACTGTGCTCCCAAGCTGCCCTCCAATTCCTTTTCTATCTGAGCTTGATAGCACTGGCCAGAGGACATTCCTCCTCATCTCTGCCTCCTTCTTACAGGAGGCCTTCTCTGATGACTCTGCTGGGTTGTTGGTGCTTTTGCCTCAAATTACTATATATACATATTTCTCTGTTTGTGTATATATATATATATGTATATATATATGTCATATATATATCATATATATATATATATATATATATATATATAC
>NW_025349604.1:0-6829 GCF_016433145.1 Gracilinanus agilis
GATGGAAAGAGAGAGAGGAGAGAGATGGAAAGAGAGAGAAGAGAGAGAGAAGAGAGAGATGGAAAGAGAGAGAGGAGAGAGATGGAAAGAGAGAGAGGGGGAGAGAGAAGAGAGAGAGATGGAAAGAGAGAGAGAGAGAGAGAGAGAGAGGGAGGGAGAGAGAGAAGGAGGGAGCAAACACATACAACCCCAAAAAAGAGAGAGAGAGAAGATACTAAGGGGTGAAGAGGGAAAGAAAAGACCAGCTGGCTCACCTCTCCTTCTTAGAGAACCAGATGTACATTCTTCTTCTCTTGACTCTCTCTGTGCCTTCAGGGCAGGAAGAGGAGGGGAAGAAGTGAAGAAGTATGTTGGTGTCTGCTGCCTGCATGAGAGAGGAAGAAGGGTGTAGCCTTCATGATTTGACATCCTCTCCCTCCCTCCCCTACCTTAGAGCCAGCCTTACACATAAGGTGGCACCATCAGAGGGCCACCTGGAAGGCCTCCAAACACCCCCCCCCCCCAGCTCTGCCTGAGATTCCCTTTCTCCTTTAAGATGCAGATACTCCTTGGGGTAGTAGCCCTGATGGTGGTGGTGTGGTGGTCATTATCTAGTGAAATTCAGACCCCCCTGGGTAGATTTAAGGGTGAGTAGCTGAAAATGAGCACAGGGCAATGAAGGCCAACCTTGCAGACGTCACTGAAGAGAGACAGATTTCCCAGCATCTCTCCCTCTCTCAGGCAGGGATGAGGAAAAAGAAAGCTGGTTCTCCAGAGCCTTGAACCAGATCTAGCCATAAATTAGTATCTCGGGGAGGGGGGCTGTCTAGGCCCTCACAAACGATCCCACGTCCATAGGTGGGTTGGGGCTGATGGCCCTTTAGATGCAGGTTCCAGACCCCGGAGCTCTTCCTGGCTTTTCTGCTCACTCACGACCTGCTCGATATTTCCCCCTCCTCCCTGTGGCTCTGCAGCTCAGCCTTGGCAACACTCTTAAAGCATAGATGGAAAGGCCAGAGCAGAATCTGCCCCAAGGGCTCTCTTCGCTAGCGCTCCGGTCACGGCAGATGCGTTAAGCTTGGGAAGGGCCAAGATGACTGATGGAAAGAGAGCTGCTGCGCGCCTGGCCAGAGCCAAGGATAAGAGCCTTCAGTGGCCATCTGCCAGGAGCTCAGTGGGATGGAGTACAGAGCTAAGAAGACCATGGCCACAGCTTTAGGTCTCATCTGGCCAAGGAGGGATGTTCTGGTCTGGCGATTGAGGGAGCCCCAGGCTGACCTCTGACCCTGCTCACCGATGAATCCCCAGCTCTGGCCACAGACTGAGTGGTGACCGACACCCGTGACCATGGTCAGATCTTGACCTCTAGTTCCATATTGACGTCAAGCTCCTTTCAGAATCTAACTATTGACTCTGACCACCTCTCAATCCTGATCACAGACTGCCTCGGACTGAAGTCACAGACCAAACCCTAACTCTGGACTGAGGCTGACCAACCGCAGATTGAGCCTTGACTGTGGCCACAGACTGGCTTCAGGACCTGATTGGATTAAAAAAAAAACAACAACTCTCCTCCTGTTAGTATTAATTCTAAGACATGTTTGAGATGTTTGAGCAATTAAAAAAAACTTTTTTAAAAAGTCAAGTGACTTGTCCAAGGTATTATAAGACATATGAGCAGTAAGGGCTAGGCAAGTGACTTGCCCAGGGTCACCACATTGGGAAGTGTCTGAGGCCAGTTTGAACCCAGGTCCTCCTGACTCTATCCACTATGCTTCCCAGCTGCCCCGCTTCTGGGTTTTTACTGATCCCAAGTTACATGTCTTAATAGACAGGATTCTAAGGAATCAAAAGTAGGTTCAAGGAGGAAGCTGGGTAGCTCAGTGGATTGAGAGATGGGAGGTTCTGAGTTCCAATCTGGCCTCTGATACTTCCTAGCTGTGTGACCCTGAGCAAGTCATTTGACCCCCATTGCCTAGTCCTTAGAACCAATACACAGTATTGATTCTAAGATGGAAGGTAAGGGTTAAAAAAAATGTAGGTTCAAATATTACTTCTAATGAATCCTTCCCATAGCTTTGCAACTGTGGGAAATCCTTAACCTCTATACCTCAGCCTTCTGATCTGTAAAATGGGGATGATAATAATAATGCTTATAGTGCCTTCCTCATAGGGCTTTCTTGAGGTTCCAAGGAGATAGTCAACAAATATTTATTAATAACTTATTATAAGCCAGATGCTATCTAAAATTCTTTGCAAACCTTTAAGCTCCATATAAATAAATTTATTGTTTTCACCATCATTATCAATGACTTAGAAAGGTTGATTGCTTATCAAATTTGTAGCCGACACAAAGCTGAGAGGGTTAGCTGATGATGACAGAGTGAGGATGCAAAAGTGACTTGATAGGCAGAAGAATATTGGGCCAAATTGAAGAACAGGAAATTCAACAAATCTAAAGGAAATGACTTACCCTCAAATTAAAAAAATAAATCTGTTTCACAAGTTCAATATGAAGAAAATGTGGCTAGACAGAAGTTTGTACAAATGAGATAGGGAGACTTCAAGGAACCACAAACTCCTAGAAATATTGGCTGCAGGCTAATTCTCCTCCTCGTTAGATGAGAAAACTGAGACTCAGTTTAAAAAAAAACACAACAAAAACATTTTGCTTGAAAATAGCTTGTAAGAAAAATACACCCATACTGCAAAAGACTTAAAATTGGACTAGAGGGATGAAACATTACTGTTCAGATGGTTGAGCAGTTTAAAAAAAAACTTTTTTAAAAAGTCAAGTGACTTGTCCAAGGTATTTTAAGTAATACGTGGTGAAGCCAGGTTTGAACCATGGTCCTTGGACTCCTAAGTTAGCCTTCTTTTCTCTGTAAAGCTAATGTGAAATTAGGCTGTGTTAGAGAGAAAGAGTATTTGGAAGCTGGAGAGCGATTGTTCCAGTGTAATCTGCCCTCCTTGGGCCACATATGGAGTTTTGCGTTCAATTTGGGGTGCTACAGTTTAGGAAAGGCATGGATAAATTGGAAAGCAGCATATAAGATGGTAGCTGGAATGGTGAAGGGCTTTGAGACCCAGCTAGCTATGGATTGGTGAAAGGAGCTGGGGACATTTAACTTGGAGAAGCTCTCTCAATCATTTAAAGCAATGATTCCCAAAGTGGCCGCTACCGCCCCCTGGTGGGTGCTGCAGTGATCCAGTGAGGCTGTGATGGCCGCAGGTGCATTTATCTTTCCTATTCATTGCTATTAAATTTTTTAAAAATTTAATTTCCAGGGGTGCTAAGTAATATTTTTTTCTGGAAAGGGGGTGGTAGGCCAAAAAAGTTTGGGAACCACTGATTTAAAGGGTCGGCTTGTGGAATAATTATCCTTCTTGGACCCAAAGGGCAGAACTGGAGCAGGGCAAAGAGTGAAAATCTCAAAGAGATAGATTTCATCTTAATGTAAAGAAAAGTTTCAGTGTTTTCTTTTTTTCAGTCATGTCTGATTCTTCGTGACCCCATTTGGGGTTTTCTTGGTAGAGACACTGGAGTGATTTGCCATTTCCTTTCCAGCTCCTTTTAGAGATGAGCAAACTGGGGCAAACCAGGTTAAGTGACTTGCCCAGGGTCACTTAGCTTTTCAGTGTCTGAGACTAGATTTGTAACAAGTAGAACTATCCAAAAGCAGAAGGGGTTGTCTCAGATGGCAGTGGGCTCCTTCTCATGGGAGGTCTTTAGGTCAAGCTTGCTTGATCGCTTGTTGGCGATGATGGAAAGAAGCTTTGTATTCAGGTGCTTGTTGGACTAGGACATTCTGAGGTTCCTTTCAGCATTCAGATTCTGGGATTCTGAGATCTACCATCAAACCCAGTTCAAAGTGTTTTTGGCCACGAGAAGATTGAGTGAGAAAGTGCAGATGTCTTAGCACATCCGATCTTCATTAGTGCAGGAAGAGTTCACGTTCCCTGCTGAACTCATGGTGGATGGATCTGGGGCGCCATCTTGGTTTGCAATATAAGGAATACTTTCAAAACCCCATTTGCCCTCAATCCAAGACCAGGGAACCATCCTTATCCTGAATGGACCATCACACCAGACTTTGGATGCTGCGGATGAGCAGGCCAACAGATGGCCCAGGGTCAGGATCGATCCTTTCTTCTGCTGTTGCTGTCTGCCAAGTCTATTTATGTAGGCAAGTTGGGATAATTCTCCCCCATTTTTGCAAGGGTAGGGCAGGAGGCCATGCAGTTTATTCATTCTAATACAACAGAACTAGGGCACGATGGCCTCAGACTGGGATTCTTTCCCCTGGATCGCTCTCCTCGGCTCTCTTCCCTCTTTCTCTCTTGGGTATTCCTCCCCTCTCCTCCAGTGGAAGGAAGAGATGAAACGCCTCTCTCCGAGATGCCTTCCTTCCATGTGGCAGGGATGCCGGCCAGAGCCGTTTCATACTCAACGGCAATGAGCTCCTCGGGCTCTCTCACGTCCCAGGGCTATCTGTTGGTTGGAAGAGAGAGAGAGGCAGCAACTCCATAAAGTTCCGATGGGACTGAAGTAAAAACATCTGCTGGAATGTTGTGTTTGCTTCAAGGAAAACAAGATTTAACTATAAACGCACGACTCTCCTGCCTCTACGGAGAAGCAGCTCAGGTGGAGAATTCAGTTCACCAAGCATCCATTCACTGTCTACACCCTGCATATGGCGCTGCCTTGCCGAGTGCCGGCATTCTGGTACCAGGATGAGCAATGACATAGAAGAAAGATAGGGTGATAAAGACAGCCCTGGGCTCGGAGGTGGAAGACCAAAGTCCAAATCCCAACTCTCCCAGTCACATTTACTTACGATCGGGAAACTGAGACCAAGAAAAGTTTGACTTTTCTTGGTCTCAGTTTCCCGATCTGTAAAATAAATCTTTATTAAGCACCTCTTGACAGCACATAGTAGGTCCTTCATAAAGTCTTTGGAATTGATTGTGTCATAGAATCATAGATTTGGCCCTGGGGAAAGAAAATCTCAGAGGGAGTCCAACTCCCTTATTTTACAGATTTAGTGATTTACCCAGCGTCATACAGCTAGAAAGTGCCTGAGGCCAGATTTGATCTCTAGACCTGGCTGAGCCACTTAGCTGCCCCCAACACTCCAATTTTCTATAGCTCCAACAATTACTTAGTTTACAGCAGGCCTAGACATCCATCTAGACCAGTGGTTCCCAAACTATTTTGGCCTGCTGCCCCCTTTCCAGAAAAAATATTACTTAGCCCCCTGGAAATTAATTTTTTTTAATTTTAATAGCAATGAATAGGAAAGATAAATGCACCTGTGGCCATCACCGCCCCCCCGGATCGCTGCAGCACCCACCAGGGGGCGGTGGCGCCCACTTTGGGAATCACTGCTCTAGAGCAGGGACAAAGCAGCAGCTACCACACAGGCCAACGAGCCCATTATCCAGGTACCCACTTGGCACGCTGTGGCTGAAGACAACTTTCTTCCTGCTTTGGTGAGTCTGCGTCTGGAAGGTTGCCTTGAATTCTTGATGTCCCAGTTTAAGAAGAACGTTGACATTTCTCAATTCTGGGCATTTTTGTTGTCTGTCCCCATTCCTCAAATATTCTTCCTCCCCATCTTTGCCTCCTAGCTTTGCTGGCTTCCTTCAAGAGGTAAACCGAGTCCTACCTTTTCCAAGAAACCTTTCCCGTCCCCCTTAGCTTCGTGCCTTCCTTCTGAGATGATCTCCAGGGTATCCCGTGGCTGTCTTGTTTGGACAGAGCTGTTGGCTTGTTGTCTCCCCCTGGTAGATTATAAGCTCCTTAAGGACAGGGACTGCCTTTTGCCCATCTTTCCCCAGTGCTTAGCACAGTGCCTGGTCCATACATGGCTGAGATGGCTTGACCAGCTGGACATCATGGCGAGGAGGGCCAGCAGGAGAGTGGAGGATCTCAAAGCCGTGCCTTCCAAGGATTGGTTCGAAGAACGGGCCATGTTTAGTCAGGAAAAGAGAAGATCCGAGGGAACTCTGATAGATATCTGAAAGGTCGTCACAGAGAAAAGGAATTAGACGTGTTTGGCTTGGCTCAAAGGGCAAAATCAGGAGCAAAGTGAGAGGAAGTTGTAACAAAACATTGATAGACTTGATGGAGGGAGAATTTTCCTAACAGAGCTGTCAATGAGTCAACAAGCATTTTTTTAAGTGCTTACTCTGAGCCAGGCATGATGCTAAAAGGCTAGGAATACAAAGAGAGGGCAGCTCAGTGGCTTAGTGGATAGAGGGCTTGGTCTGCAGTCTGGAAGACTTGAGTTCAAATCTAATCTCTTACACTTATTGTGTGATCCTGGGCAAGTCATTTCACTCTGTTTGCCTCAGTTTCCTCATCTGTAAAATGAGTTAGGGAAGGAAATATCAAACTGCTCCAATATCTCTGCCAAGATAACACCAAATTGGGTCGCAAAGAGTCAGACCTGATTGAAAATGACTGGATGAGAAAAGCAGAGAAGGCGAAAAATATGATTTCTGTCTTTAAGAAACCCACATTCTCAAGGAGAGAGGGAAGGACAATACGTGTAACTAGTAAGACCCTAGCAGAATGGGACCAGGGAGAGGCCTCCCCCAAAAGGGAGACCAGACTGCCTTAGGATGTGCTGGGTTTCTCAGGTAGAAGTCAGATGACCACTTTATAGGTATGTTGTCAAAAGAAAGTCCCTTGGGGGCAGCCGGGTAGCTCAGCGGATTGAGAGCCAGGCCTAGAGATGGGAGGTCCTGGGTTCAAATCTGATCTCAGACACTTCCCAGCTTGTGTGACCCTGGGCAAGTCACTTGACCCCCATTGTCTAGCCCTTACCACTCTTCTGCCTTGGAA